>NC_133802.1:34705171-34730171 GCF_043250625.1 Sebastes fasciatus | reverse complement strand
ATTCAAATACCTTCACACAGATCCTCATGCACATACAGTACACACACACACACACATTAATGAGCCGCCGTATGTAAAGCATGTTTATTCACCCTATATGGAGATTGCTCGGCGTTCATGAATGCAGCCCGCCGGTGAAGCGTGACCTGCAACGATTCCCTGCCTGCTGTCAACACACACACACGCACGCAACACGCAGAAGACCTACAAACACTCATAAAACTGAACTAACATATCTACAGTACAGTGTCATGTCTTTAACACATAACACAGCTTGTGATTTTTAGGTTGTAGCGTGTTCAGTTTTAAAGCTAGAGTGAAGATCCTGGTATCATATTATATTTTCTATGATTTTATAGTAATTTTAGTTGCTTTTAACATGTCAGGAAATAATTGGTCTATAATTTTATTCATTCTATTTTAATGCTTTTAATCGCATGTTTCTTGTGTAAATTGTCTCAACATTGTACTGTGACTGTTTTACCCTTTGTGGGAAGCACGCTGAGATTTCGCTGTATTTTCAAGTGTGCTATATAAATTAAATTCATTATTATTATTATTATTATTATTATTATTAAATGTATTATTAGTCAGCACACTGACACACTGACAGCTGTTGTTGCCTGTTGGGCTGCAGTTTGCCATGTTATGATGTGAGCATATTGTTTTATGCTAAATGCAGTACCTGTGAGGGTTTCTGGATCAATATCTGTCATTGTTTTGTGTTCATTGATTTACAATAATAAATATATACATACATTTGCATAAAGCAGCATATTTGTCCACTCCCATGTTGATAAGAGAATTAAATACTTGACAAATCTCCCTTTAAGGTACATTTAGAACAGATAAAACATGTGTTATTTATTGCGATTAAATATTTTAATTGATTGATAGCCCTAGTTTATATATTGTATTGTTATTATTTCCCTGCATCATTCTGGCTTCTTCAGACGGTCTATTTGGGATGCAAAAACATTATTTTGTTAAGTTTAAACTTTATATTTGGCCTTTACAAATGACTTATAACTTAAGTTGATTAAAATCCCTTCAACCTGTGCAGACTGTTTATTATATAGGTTGTATTCTTTCTGTTCTTTTGTGGGTTTTGTGGGTGATTGTTCAGAAAGTCTTTGTCCCAGTGTCCCTGCCACCATATCTGAATGTTTCTCATTAATCAACAGCGTCCTCTAGTGGCGACAGGCGAGAACGAGGCTCACCTGAACACCTGTTGAATCTGCACTGATCTCACTTTGAGTCATTCATTGTATTTCTCTGTCATTTAGTTCAAATCAAGCGTGAAGTTTTCATTGTTCATTTCATTGCTTTTGAAAGTTGCGGCCGATGTAACCTCGATGGAAAACGTCATGAGGTTACTTCACCTGTTTTATTTGTTACTTTACCTGTTTTATTTGTTACTTTACCTGTTTTATTTGCTTTATAACTGTGTGTTTTACCTGTTATATGTTTTATCTGCCTCGTTTAGTTGTGTCAAGTATTTGTTTTAAAGCACTGACCAGAAGTGGCAACTGTGAATCTCGTTGTATTTAATACCATGACAATAAAGCTTTCTATTCTATTCTATTCTATGAGGTCAAGGGAAGGTGAGAAGGAGAGAATCCGGCTGCTCTTTCACTAGAAGCTCTGTGATGATGGATGTTAGTGACGTCAGTCTGCCGTGGTGAAACTAATGTTCTGAACACGGACTACATCTGTGTTGTTAAATACCCCCTTCAGTGACAGACTGCTTCACCCGCAGTGTGAAAGAGAGAAACCACCAGTCCTTCTGCTGCTGGAACACTTTACATCAACATATAATAAAGGATGATCTGACCTAACGTGGACAACCGGTGAAAAGTATCACCTCATTACCGAGGATGGACCTGAAATAAACAAAGGAATCACCTACAGGCACCACAACAAGTTCATATGATCAATAATGACTTGTGTTTGAGTTATGGAGAAGGAGTCGAACCATTTAATATATATTTCTTCCTACTCCTTTTTGGATGTGATATTTATTTATGTGGATTATTTGTTTGCTGTATGTTGACTGTTCATCACATTTGTTATTCTTCTTTTGTTTTTTACTTATTTGTTTGTTTGACATAAAATAATAGAAATAAAGTGAAACAAAGTAAAGTGTTCATTTTTCTCATTATCATGGTACTCAGTTTTCCTAATTTAATTCTTATTTCATTTTGCAGATTCAATTGCCCTTTACAAATTATTAGTATTTTTTAATTTAATTTTATTCACTATTTTTTATTTTTCAGAATGTGTTTTCTGAATACCTCTCACTCCATATGAGCCTTCACAGCTCACGTTAGGCGAGAGGTCATGATGCATGTCTTTGGACCGTCGGAGGAAACCAGAACACCTGGAGAAAAACCCCACTGACACGGAGAGAACATGCAAACTCTACACTTCATATCACACGAGGTGACGGTGCTACACTTCATATCGCACGAGGTGACGGTGCTACACTTCATATCGCATGAGGTGACGGTGCTACACTTCATATCGCACGAGGTGACGGTGCTACACATCATATCGCACGAGGTGACGGTGCTACACTTCATATCGCACGAGGTGACGGTGCTACACTTCATATCGCACGAGGTGACGGTGCTACACTTCATATCGCACGAGGTGACGGTGCTACACTTCATATCGCACGAGGTGACGGTGCTACACATCATATCGCACGAGGTGACGGTGCTACACATCATATCGCACGAGGTGACGGTGCTACACTTCATATCGCACGAGGTGACGCTGCTACACTTCATATCGCACGAGGTGACGGTGCTACACATCATATCGCACGAGGTGACGGTGCTACACTTCATATCGCACGAGGTGACGGTGCTACACTTCATATCGCACGAGGTGACGCTGCTACACTTCATATCGCACGAGGTGACGGCGCTACACTTCATATCGCACGAGGTGACGGCGCTACACTTCATATCGCACGAGGTGACGCTGCTACACTTCATATCGCACGAGGTGACGGCGCTACACTTCATATCGCACGAGGTGACGCTGCTACACTTCATATCGCACGAGGTGACTGCGCTACACTTCATATCGCACGGGGTGACGGCGCTACACTTCATATCGCACGAGGTGACGGCGCTACACTTCATATCGCACGAGGTGACGGCGCTACACTTCATATCGCACGGGGTGACGGCGCTACACTTCATATCGCACGGGGTGACGGCGCTACACTTCATATCGCACGGGGTGACGGCGCTACACTTCATATCGCACGAGGTGACGGCGCTACACTTCATATCGCACGAGGTGACGGCGCTACACTTCATATCGCACGAGGTGACGGCGCTACACTTCATATCGCACGAGGTTACCACCTCATGTGATATGAAGTGTAGCACCCATCACCCCCAAAACTGTGCATCTATAGACAGGAGGCATTCTATGCGATTATACCGACACACACCATAAACCGCTACAGCCACAGCGGTGATGCCAGCACACCAAGCTACTCCCCGAAGAACTTTAGCAGTGCCGGGCCACCAACTTCTGGTGGGACCCTCAGCAGCTGGAGCCTTTGGGAGGTTCTGGTCCTCAGGTGTAGTCCACAAGGAGCTCTCATCCCCAGATAGAGCATCATAGAGCGTCGTAGACGATGTATCCCTCACCTGAGGCGTCCAACTTGTGGTCGGAGCCTTTGGGAGGTTCTGGTCCTCAGGTGGAGTCTTCAAGGAGATCCTCTTCACTGATTCTAAGATCTCCTCGTGAATCGGGCTCTCTTTCACCTTCAGATGTTTCTCAAATTCTGATTCCAGGTCAGTTATCTTCTGCCGAGTTTTCAGGTTTTCAATCTTTAAGTGCAGTATCTTGTTTAGCAGCTGAGCTCTCTGGATTTCGGTCTCTGTCTGTGATTCGTTGAAATGGGTTAGCACGTGATAGTCTGTCCTCGGGTTAGCTTTCCGGAGTTCGTCCTCTGAATTCGTATTCTCCTCAGAACTCATTGTAAATGAATAGTGTGGAAAGCAGCTTTTTGCACTGTGTGGTATGGAGAGTGTAGTTTTCTCCTGCTGCACCTTGTTTCCTGCTCTCTCCTCTTTGCTGCTGGATCTCCTCACTGTGGGACTAATGCAGCTCATCTCATCTCATATGAGAGTCATGGCTCTGATCTGGATGTTACGTCATGATAAAAGGCAGCACGTGCAGCCTCTTTGCATGTGACGTCACATCACGGCATTCTGTGCGCATGCGCCATAGAACGTCTCCTCAGCGCGCACAAAGTTGCGTGAAGTCAGATTCAGCTGGATGAGTCTGTGGTTGTCTTGGTTACAGCAGTCGCTGGATGAGTCTGTGGTTGTCATGGTTACAGCAGCCGTTACTATTACTACTCTTTGTTCACTATTTCATTATGATGTCTAAACAGACCGGATGAGTCTTGTTGGAGGAAACGTGTCCTTGTTGTTGTTTGTTGTTGTTGTTGTTGTGAATCTGTTGAAAACATCTTCCTGTAATTCAATACAAACTTTATTGCTGACTCAAGGTCCAGATAAAGAAACAAAACAATACATTACATATAAAACATCACAATACAAGAAGCACTATAACAAGCCATGAAAGATATTAAAAAGTATAAATATAGATATATACATACATAAATGCCTTACATATAAAGAAGTATACCAAAGCCTCCACAGCTGTGATTGGTACCGTGTGGTGCTAAATCTCATGTTAGACAAAGATGATGTCATTCTCAGAGTGATTCAGCCGGCATATAAATTAGTACATGAGATTTATTTAAGACTGTTTGAAAAGTATTTATGTCTGCAGACACAAACATTTCACCTGCACTGCAACATCTCAGTGTTTTTAGTAATATTCTCATTGCATCATTAGATGTGACTTGAGATCTCTGTTAGCTCACTTTTTCTATAGTTTGACCACAGATGGGCTGTGGACACTAGACAGTGGTGGACAATCTGCTCTGAACAGAGACATCTTCACTCCATCTGAACACACACTAAACTTCCCTGAGAGAATATTTGCTTGTGCAGACATCTATAGCGGCATTGCCTATAAATATCATCTGTCACGTCTTCAGTAATGATGAAGTGTCCAAGATATTTTACCTTATTACAGAAAACAACGATTGTTGTCAGACAATTTGAAGTCTGGAAATGTGAGACATTTGTCCTCCTTCATCCTACAGATCAATACTACACTCTTACTGGCATTGTATTGGATGTCATGTTCAAATTTATAAAAGTTCCTAAATGCACATATTGGTGTTTGGAGCCTGTTTAAGTCATCATGTGTCACGTAGAATAAGTCTTCAGCCCTTTCAAACGTAAAACAAACAAACAGGTCTGGGTATCGGTCTGGGTCTGGGTATCATCGGATATTCCGTTTTTCCTCGATCCTGTTCTTAAATAATGTTACACTTTTATAATATGACCACACTATCTTCTTGGCTTTTATTTTGACATGTTTGCCTTCACTTCCGGGTCACGTGACTGCCGTTCTCCGCACTTCGATTCAAAAGAGAAAATGACAGAAAGAAACTTGAAGAAACTAAATCGGATCGTTTTTTTAATTTGGTTTTTCGTTTTTCATTTGGAAACAAAAAACAAACAGAGCACCACGTGATTCCGTTTTTCGTTTGTGGTTTAAAACGAAAAAAACGAAAAACCCACGTGACTTCCGTTCTTCAATTCAAAACGAATAATGAAAAAAGGAATTCGCAAAAACAAACAAACGGCCCGGTTTGGGTTCGTTTTTCATTTTTTGATTCAGAAACGTCTCCGGGAACCATCACCTTAACGTGGTGGAGAGGTTTGTGTGTCCCTATGACCCTGAGGGCTGTGTTGTCTGGAGCCTCGTGCTCCTGGTAGGGTCTCCCATGGCAAATTGGTCTTAGGTGAGGGGCCGGACTAAGAATGGTTCACAAAAAACCCAATGACGACACGAGGCAGAGGAGGAGTTACCCGGCCCGGAGGAAGCCCGGGGCCCACGTCTGGAGCCAGGCCCAGACGGAGGGCCCGTCAACGAGCGTCTGGTGGCCGGGCTTGCCATGGAGCCCGGCCGGGGATACCCCGAAAAAGGAACGTGGCACCCCCCTCCTCTCCATCCTGTGGGCTCACCACCTGCGGGAAGAACCGCTTGGGTCGGGTGCGCTGCCACACGGGTGGCAGTGAAGGCCAGGGACCTCGACGGACTGGACCCGGGCGGCAGAGGCTGGCTCTGGGGACGTGGAACGTCACCTCTCTGTGGGGGAAGGAGCCGGAGCTTGTGCGGGAGGTGGAGCGCTATCAGTTGGATCTGGTAGGGCTTACCTCTACGCACAGCCTCGGTTCTGGAACCGTACTCTTGGATAGGGGTTGGACTCTATTCTTCTCTGGAGTTGCCCATGGTGTGAGGCGCCGGGCGGGTGTGGGGATACTCACAAATCCCCGGCTGAGTGCCGCTACGTTGGAGTTTACCCCGGTGGACGAGAGGGTCGCCTCCCTACGCCTTCGGGTTATGGGGGGGAAAACTCTGACTGTTGTTTGTGCGTATGCACCAAACAGCAGTTCGGAGTATTCGGCCTTCTTGGAGACCCTGAATGGAGTCCTGTATGGGGCTCCAGTAGGGGACTCCATAGTTCTCCTGGGAGACTTCAACGCGCACGTGGGCAACGATGGAGACACCTGGAGTGGCGTGATTGGGAGGAACGGCCTCCCTGATCTAAACCCGAGTGGTCGTTTGTTGTTGGACTTCTGTGCTAGTCATGGATTGTCCATAACGAACACCATGTTCGAACATAAGGATGCTCATAAGTGTACGTGGTACCAGAGCACCCTAGGCCGAAGGTCGATGATCGATTTTGTAATCGTATCATCTGATCTGAGGCCGCATGTTTTGGACACTCGGGTGAAGAGAGGGGCGGAGCTGTCAACTGATCACCATCTGGTGGTGAGTTGGGTCAGAGGGTGGGGGAAGACTCTGGACAGACCTGGTAAGCCCAAACGCGTAGTGAGGGTGAACTGGGAACGTCTGGAGGAGGCCCCTGTCCGAGAGATCTTCAACTCACACCTCCGGCGGAGCTTTTCTGGCATCCCTGTGGAGGTTGGGGGCATTGAACCCGAGTGGACGATGTTCAAAGCTTCCATTGCTGAAGCTGCGGCGGTGAGCTGTGGTTTTAAGGTCTTAGGTGCCTCAAGGGGCGGCAACCCTCGAACACCGTGGTGGACACCGGTGGTCAGGGAAGCCGTCCGACTGAAGAAGGAGGCCTTCCGGGATATGTTATCTCGGAGGTCTCCGGAGGCAGTTGCAGGGTACCGACGGGCCCGAAGAGCAGCAGCCACTGCCGTGACGGAGGCAAAGCAGCGGGTGTGGGAGGAGTTCGGAGCAGCCATGGAGAAGGACTTTCGGTCGGCACCAAAGTGCTTCTGGAAAACCATCCGGCACCTTAGGAGGGGGAAACGGGGAACCATCCAAGCTGTGTACAGTAAGGATGGGACACTGTTGACCTCAACTGAGGAGGTAATCGGGCGGTGGAAGGAGCACTTTGAGGAACTTCTGAATCCGACCAATACGCCCTCTATGGTAGAGGCAGAGCTGGAAGCTGATGGGGGACCATCATCAATTACCCTGGTGGAAGTCACTGAGGTAGTCAAACAACTCCACAGTGGCAAAGCCCCGGGGGTTGATGAGATCCGCCCAGAAATGCTGAAGGCTCTGGGTGGGGAGGGGCTGTCTTGGATGACACGTCTCTTCAACACCGCGTGGAAGTCGGTGACAGTGCCTAAGGAGTGGCAGACCGGGGTGGTGGTTCCCCTTTTCAAAAAGGGGGACCAGAGAGTGTGTGCCAATTACAGGGGTATCACACTGCTCAGCCTCCCTGGTAAAGTCTACTCCAAGGTGCTGGAAAGGAGGGTTCGGCCGATAGTCGAACCTCGGATCGAAGAGGAACAATGCGGATTCCGTCCTGGCCGTGGAACAACGGACCAGCTTTTCACTCTCGCAAGGATCCTGGAGGGGGCCTGGGAGTATGCCCATCCAGTCTACATGTGTTTTGTGGACTTGGAGAAGGCATATGACCGGGTCCCCCGGGAGATACTGTGGGGGGTGCTGCGGGAGTATGGGGTGAGGGGGGCACTTCTCAGGGCCATCCAATCCCTGTACGCCCAAAGCGAGAGCTGTGTTCGGATTCTCGGCAATAAGTCGGACTCGTTTCCGGTGGGGGTTGGCCTCCGCCAGGGCTGCGCTTTGTCACCAATCCTGTTCGTGATATTCATGGACAGGATATCGAGGCGTAGTCGGGTGGAGGAGGGTTTGCAGATCGGTGTGCTGAGGATCTCATCGCTGCTTTTTGCAGATGATGTGGTCCTGTTGGCATCATCGGTCTGCGACCTCCAGCACTCACTGGATCGGTTCGCAGCCGAGTGTGACGCAGTCGGGATGAGAATCAGCACCTCTAAATCTGAGGCCATGGTTCTCAGCAGGAAACCGGTGGTTTGCCTACTCCGGGTAGGGAATGAGTCCTTACCCCAAGTGAAGGAGTTTAAGTATCTCGGGGTCTTGTTCGCGAGTGAGGGGACGATGGAACGTGAGATTGGTCGGAGAATCGGAGCAGCAGGGGCGGTATTGCATTCGCTTTACCGCACCGTTGTGACGAAAAGAGAGCTGAGCCGGAAGGCAAAGCTCTCGATCTACCGTTCAATCTTCGTTCCTACTCTCACCTATGGTCATGAGGGTTGGGTCATGACCGAAAGAACGAGGTCGCGGGTGCAAGCGGCCGAAATGGGTTTCCTCAGGAGGGTGGCTGGCGTCTCCCTTAGAGATAGGGTAAGAAGCTCAGTCATCCGTGAGGGACTCGGAGTAGAGTCCTTGCTCCTTTGCGTCGAAAGGAGCCAGTTGAGGTGGTTCGGGCATCTAGCACGGATGCCTCCTGGGCGCCTCCCTTGGGAGGTGTTCCAGGCACGACCAGCTGGGAGGAGACCACGGGGAAGACCCAGGACTAGGTGGAGAGATTATATCTCTACTCTGGCCTGGGAACGCCTCGGGATCCCCCAGTCAGAGCTGGTTAATGTGGCCCGGGAAAGGGAAGTTTGGGGTCCCCTGCTGGAGCTGTTGCCCCCGCGACCCGATCCCGGATAAGAGGTTGAAGATGGATGGATGGATTCAGAAACGAAAAAATAAAAAAATGTTTTTTCCTTTCTGAATTCCAAAGGAAAAACGGAATATCCGATGATACCCAGACCCAAAACAACCAAGATAAAAGTTCATTGAATAAGAAAGCAATAAGAGATGGGTATTTAAGATAATAAAATAAAAATACAAATACAAATAAATAAATAAAAATAGCAGCAAAATAAGCAGATTGTATTAAACTAATGACATTTTCTTTTAATTAAATATAATAGAATAAAAGAGATAATAATGATCAGCAATAAAATGTTGTTTAAATAAAACAGAGTAAAAATAAACACTATAATGATGATGATAAATAAAATAAGTATAAACAATAAAAACTATAACATCATAAAACACTACATAAAAGCCAAACTAAATAGATGTGTTTTTTGGGCTAAGGTAGGCACATGAGGTTGACCCGTTTACCCAGGACACCGCTCCATACTTCATCAGATATATCAGCTCCAAACTCTTCCACCCAGTCTGCTCGGATCTTATCCGGTGCTGCATTATTGAGGCTGCCGGGTCACAAACTTTCTCATTTTACAGCTAAACCGTGCACTACAAGATGATTCTGAGAACAGTTGAGGAGAGAAATAGACATTAATGTAACAGAATATTGATTCATATTTGATCAACGCTGCCTAGTTTCACCGTTTGATCGGAGTGATTGACAGCCGCTCAGAGACAGCAGACTCCAGATCAGCTCTGATTGGTTGTTTTCCTCCGGTCTGTTAAATCTTGCAGATGCCGTTAGGAGCACCGGAGGACACAGAGGAACATGTTGTTGTTTTTTCAGATTACCTGTCTCATGCACTGCTGTCATGATATAGCGACTGTTTTATTAAAATAAAATAAAAATTATTTATATTATCTCCAATCTCGCCTACCTCAGCTTTAATCCCTCATTAATAATCCAACGTGTTTTTAACCCCCCACGATGCTTGTTTTAATCCGTCTTCCACCCCTCCCTCTCCGTCTTTCTTCCACTCCCTGATTCTGTTTCTCATTTGTAAAACAAACAAAACACTCAATCAGTAGAAATACCGCTGTGATTCAGTGTGTGTGTGTGTGTGTGGTGCTAATGTATTCACAGACATCCCGCTAACATAAACACTGACACTCTGTCAGTCAGCGCCTCACACTGTTTTATACAAACTGACAAAGATGAATCAGAAAATGACCTGTTTCATTTTCATGTGGATGTAAACACTCGTCTGCAGGAGCCAAACAGAGACAGGTGAGACAATGATGTCATTAAATACAGGTGAATTATTATTCATTCAAACACTGATCCTTTAAAAAAAAAAAAAAAGAGCTTGAAAACAATGAAAACTTCACGCTTGATTTGAACTAAATGACAGAGAAATACAATGAATGACTCAAAGTGAGATCAGTGCAGATTCAACAGGTGTTCAGGTGAGCCTCGTTCTCGCCTGTCGCCACTAGAGGACGCTGTTGATTAATGAGAAACATTCAGATATGGTGGCAGGGACACTGGGACAAAGACTTTCTGAACAATCACCCACAAAACCCACAAAAGAACAGAAAGAATACAACCTATATAATAAACAGTCTGCACAGGTTGAAGGGATTTTAATTAACTTAAGTTATAAGTCATTTGTAAAGGCCAAATATAAAGTTTAAACTCAACAAAATACTGTTTTTGCATCCCAAATAGACCGTCTGAAGAAGCCAGAATGATGCAGGGAAATAATAACAATACAATATATAAACTAGGGCTGTCAATAAATTAAAATATTTAATCGCAATAAATCAAAAATTAATCACACATTTTTTATCTGTTCTAAATGTACCTTAAAGGGAGATTTGTCAAGTATTTAATCCTCTTATCAACATGGGAGTGGACAAATATGCTGCTTTATGTAAATGTATGTATATATTTATTATTGTAAATTAATTAACAACACAAAACAATGACAGATATTGTCCAGAAACCCTCACAGGTACTGCATTTAGCATAAAACAATATGCTCCAATCATAACATGGCAAACTGCAGCCCAACAGGCAACAACAGCTGTCAGTGTGTCAGTGTGCTGACTTGATTATGACTTGCCCCAAACTGCATGTGATTATCATAAAGTGGGTATGTCTGTAAAGGGGAGACTCGTGGGTACCCATAGAACCCATTTACATTCACACATCTGGAGGTCAGAGGTCAAGGGACCCCTTTGAAAATGGACACTTTTTTTCTCTCCAACATTTAGCGCAAGATTGGAGCGTTATTTAACCTCCTTCATGACGAAGGACGACCATAGTATGAAATGGTTGGTACCGATGGATTCATCAGGTTTTTCTAGTCTCAGATGATACCAGTATCTTCACTCTAGCTTTAAAACTGAACCCGCTACAACCCTAAAAATCACAAGTTGTGTTAATGTGTTAAAGAAATTAGTGGTGTTAAAACAAATTTGCATTAACGCCTTAACTTTGACAGCCCTAATAATAATAAGTAATAATAATAAAACAAGTTACGCTGATGGAAGTCGTATAAAGATACAGTATTGTCAGGTTAAACTGTAGCTCAAATTATAATTATGTTTACTATTATTATTATTATTATTATTATTATTATTATTTTTATTATTATTATCTTGTAGCTGTGGAGGCTTTGGTATACTTCTTTATATGTAAGGCATTAATGTATGCATATATCTATATTTATACTTTTTAATATCTTTCATGGCTTGTTTCTTTATCTGGACCTTGAGTCAGCAGTAAAGTTTGAATTGAATTACAGGAAGATGTTTTCAACAGATTCACAACAAACAACAAACAACAACAACAACAACAACAACAACAACAACAAGGTTCCCAACGGATCTGAATCCAGCGGACACGAGGACAGCCACGCGCTCTCTACCTGCTGTTAACGGAGGGCTGTAACCATGACAACCACAGACTCATCCAGCTGAATCTGACGTCACGCAGCTTTGTGCGCACTGAGGAGACGTTCT
This sequence comes from Sebastes fasciatus, assembly GCF_043250625.1. Lineage (NCBI taxonomy): Eukaryota > Metazoa > Chordata > Actinopteri > Perciformes > Sebastidae > Sebastes > Sebastes fasciatus. Next base: position 34,718,021 of record NC_133802.1, on the reverse strand, counting down.
ATGGCGCATGCGCACAGAATGCCATGAGGTCACGTCACATGCAAAGAGGCTGCACGTGCTGCCTTTTATCATGAAGTCATGGCTTTGATCTGGATGTGACGTCACGATAGAAGGCAAAGCCATGGCTCTGATCTGGAACTACCATATGAGATGAGATGAGCTGCATTAGTCCCACACTATTCATTTACAATGAGTTCTGAGGAGAATACGATTTCAGAGATGGAGCCTCAGGGAATTCAAACCGGATGTCAGTTGGAGGACGAACTCCGGAGAGCTAACCTGAGGACAGCTCATCTGAGGACAGACTATCACCTGCTAAGCCATTTCAACAAATCACAGACAGAGACCGAAATCCAGAGAGCTCAGCTGCTAAACAACATACTGCACATAAAGATTGAAATCCTGAAAGCTCGGCGGCATATAGCTCACCGGGAATCAGTTGCACAAGAATTTGAGAAACAACTGAAGGTGAAAGAGAGCCCGATTCACGAGGAGATCTTAGAATCAGTGAAGAGGATCTCCTTGAAGACTCCACCTGAGGACCAGAACCTCCCAAAGGCTCCGACCACAAGTTGGTGGCCCGGCACTGAAGTGTAGCACCGTCACCTCTTGCGATATGAAGTGTAGCACCGTCACCTCGTGCGATATGAAGTGTAGCACCGTCACCTCGTGCGACATGAAGTGTAGCACCGTCACCTCGTGCGATATGAAGTGTAGCACCGTCACCTCTTGCGATATGAAGTGTAGCACCGTCACCTCTTGCGATATGAAGTGTAGCACCGTCACCTCGTGCGATATGAAGTGTAGCATCGTCACCTCGTGCGACATGAAGTGTAGCACCGTCACCTCGTGCGATATGAAGTGTAGCACCGTCACCTCGTGCGACATGAAGTGTAGCACCGTCACCTCGTGCGATATGAAGTGTAGCACCGTCACCTCTTGCGATATGAAGTGTAGCACCGTCACCTCTTGCGATATGAAGTGTAGCACCGTCACCTCGTGCGATATGAAGTGTAGCACCGTCACCTCGTGCGACATGAAGTGTAGCACCGTCACCTCGTGCGATATGAAGTGTAGCATCGTCACCTCGTGCGACATGAAGTGTAGCACCGTCACCTCGTGCGATATGAAGTGTAGCACCGTCACCTCGTGCGACATGAAGTGTAGCACCGTCACCTCTTGCGATATGAAGTGTAGCACCGTCACCTCGTGCGACATGAAGTGTAGCACCGTCACCTCGTGCGATATGAAGTGTAGCACCGTCACCTCGTGCGACATGAAGTGTAGCACCGTCACCTCGTGCGACATGAAGTGTAGCACCGTCACCTCGTGCGACATGAAGTGTAGCACCGTCACCTCGTGCGACATGAAGTGTAGCACCGTCACCTCGTGCGACATGAAGTGTAGCACCGTCACCTCGTGCGACATGAAGTGTAGCACCGTCACCTCGTGCGATATGAAGTGTAGCACCGTCACCTCGTGCGACATGAAGTGTAGCACCGTCACCTCGTGCGACATGAAGTTTAGCACCGTCACCTCGTGCGATATGAAGTGTAGCACCGTCACCTCTTGCGACATGAAGTGTAGCACCGTCACCTCGTGCGACATGAAGTGTAGCACCGTCACCTCGTGCGACATGAAGTGTAGCACCGTCACCTCGTGCGACATGAAGTGTAGCACCGTCACCTCGTGCGACATGAAGTGTAGCACCGTCACCTCGTGCGACATGAAGTGTAGCACCGTCACCTCGTGCGACATGAAGTGTAGCACGTCACCTCGTGCGACATGAAGTGTAGCACCGTCACCTCGTGCGACATGAAGTGTAGCACCGTCACCTCGTGCGACATGAAGTGTAGCACCGTCACCTCGTGCGACATGAAGTGTAGCACCGTCACCTCTTGCGACATGAAGTGTAGCACCGTCACCTCATGCGACATGAAGTGTAGCACCGTCACCTCATGCGATATGAAGTGTAGCACCGTCACCTCATGTGATATGAAGTGTAGAGTTTGCATGTTCTCTCCGTGTCAGTGGGGTTTTTCTCCAGGTGTTATGGTTTCCTCCGACAGTCTAAAGACATGCATCATGACCTCTCGCCTAACGTGAGCTGTGAAGGCTCATATGGAGTGAGAGGTATTCAGAAAACACATTCTGAAAAATAATGAATAAAATAAAATAAAAAAATACTAATAATATGGAAGGGGAATTGAATCTGCAAAATGAATTAAGAAATAAATAAAGAAAACTGAGTATCATCATAATGAGAAAAATTAAAAATAAAAAATAAAATGAACACTTTACTTCGTTTCACTTTATTTCTATTATTTTATGTCGAACAAGTGATGACTCAAAGTGAGATCAATGCAGGTTCAACAGGTGTTCAGTTGAGTCATGTTCACGCCTGTTGCCACTAGAGGGCGCTGTTGATTAATTAGAAACATTCAGATATGGTGGCAGGGACACTGGGACAAAGACTCTGAAAAATCACCCACAAAAGTAAATATAGTCATAACTTTAATACAAACATTGCCGTAATAGTATGAGAATAAAGTCATAACTTTACGAGAAAAAAAGTCGTAATATAATGAGAATAAAGTCATAATTTAACGAGAAAAAAGTAATAGGTTTACGAGAATAAAGTTGTAATATTACGAGAATAAAGTCATAAGCTTAGGAGAAAAAAAAGAAAATAACACGTAACATTTCTACTTTATAATATTATGACTTTTTTTCTCGTAAATTTCTGACTTTATTCTGGAAATCTTAGATTGTTTTTTTTTCCTCAATGTGGCCCTAATACTCCGTCGTACCGTCGTACCGTCCTACTATAGACCTACAACAATGATAAATAAAAATTAAAATGTAAACAAAAAACAGTTATTAATTTTCATGTTTATAAATCCACAGGGAGCCTCTGGAGAGGAGCTGAAGAGAGGCAGGTAGCTCCGGAGCAGCAGGTTGCTGACCCCTGACCTCTGGCCCTGGTCTAGTGTTGAAAAGTTAACAGAAATCAAAATAAATGGTGATGGCATTGAATGGGGAGATAGGTGGATCGTACCAGCACTAATATTTGAAAAAGGCTCTGCTCTGGTGTTCACAAAGTGAACTGAGGGGGAAAGAACAGGAACGTTGTTAGAGAGACTAACCGGTTCAACACTAACTGGATGTGGTCGTGTCAAAAAGGAGAGTCCATGTAGCGCTGACTGCAAGTCGCTGCTTATACAAATAGTTAAAATAGACGTTGTTCAACATGCATAGCAGAACACACACGCACAGTTACATACAGCATCCATTAATATGGTTCTCTGGGCAGTAATGAGCTGCCGTATGTAAAGCATGTCCATTCATCCTGTGCAGAATGTTTTGCGTCCACAAACGCAGCTCGCTGTTGAAGTTTTGACCCACCTGCTGTTAACATACGAGCAGCGCGGTGCATCCGCATTTAAACAGGCGTTAACCAAACACAGACTTTGACATATTCAGCTCCTAAATCACCTGCTGACCTCTGCCTTGTTTCTATCTACATAGGGAGCGGGTCCTCTCCACAGAGTCCGCCGTGTTTCTACCTGCAGCAAAACTGCCTCATTAAAGTTTATGATCTCAGTCAGTGATGAACTCTTCTCTCTTCTTCAGGTGTTACCAGTGAGAGGTGGCAGCTGGCTCCATGACTGGACATCCATCCTCACAGTGGGCACAGAGCTACAGTCTCTGTTCTACAGCGTTCCACAAAGCTACATGTGCAGAGATGAAATAAACCATCAGGTTGTTTTTAAGCCGTTCTTATGGGGTCTTTGTCACCGTGTGATGACCTCAACTCCTAATACTTCTGCTTCTTTAACACTTTAGCTTGTAAAACATGCCCAGGTTCAGTCCTCTATTTACCATGGGGTGAAAAATGTGGTCCCTTGGCCCCAAAGGTGATGAACTTCACCGACAGCAGGAGACACATCACTCTGTCTTACTCCTGGGTTTTGTCATTCTGCACCTGGACTGAACCCACACATACCCAGAAACCCAACCCTCTGAGGCCGACTTCACTGTCTTTCTGTCTACCAAATCACAGCATGTCTTTTTCTCTGGTGTTCCTCAAGGTCTTGGTGTCTTAATGGTGTATTTTGGAGGAATTATTGATCATTTTTATCAATTCTCCAGTGGTAAAAAAACATTACATTTAGCACCAAATCTGTGGAACAAATGGTATCAACTCCAAAAAACTGCTGCAACAACTTATGAGACATAATAGAGCATGAGGATGACCATCAAATACTTCTATTATAATGTTCTAAACCCTTATATACTTTTACTATTTATTTCAAATAATTAATCAATTCATTCATGTTTATTTCGGATTCATAATTTTAAGAATGAAAGGAGATGCTTATCACTAACCTCCAACCCACTTTTCTTTTAATGTCCATGTTTAATGTCTGTGTTTTCCCAGAGGGGAATAACCACGGGCCATTCAAGGAAAGAGTCTGTTTGGAAAATGAGCGAGGTGGAAGATAAAGGAGAGGCCTCTAGTCTGATCCATCCATCCTCTGAATGCTCTAGGTCTCTAGTTTGTGGCTGTAAAGTTTCATGAGGCTGTGATTATCCTAGAGGTCACCACAGGTCATTTTATACAGGGAGGTCAATGAAATGTCTCCTATGGGGACTAACATCATCACACATGAATACAGTTGGACTCATTGGATCCACCAGAGTCTCAGCTTTACAGTGAGACACAATTTATGGGATTCAACACTGTTTAGGGACCCCAGGATGCAGAAATATTCAGATACATCATTTTAGAATAGGAGTCAATAACACATCAACTGAACTCTGTTCGAAGGGAATGTTTTTCCAATTAACCTAAAAAGTGACTGAAATCTAGAAAAAGGTCATACGACAAATGCAGTCATTATACAGCAAGTACAAACTTTTGCCCTTTTAATGATTGCCCTTTTAACAATAAACTAAAATTCAGAGAAGCACATGAGAACACAGTTTTCCTGTGTGGATGAGAACATGTGGAAACATGTCAGGTCACACGATGAGAGGAAGGAGAGGCAGCATGAACAGAGCAAGAGAGAGAGAGAGAGGAGGAGGAGGAGGAGGAGGAGAAAGTGAAAGAATGTGAAGGTAAAGATAAGAAACAAAAGTTCCTTGTTATTTAGTCCCTGGAACTACTTTTCAGGGTTCTAAAAGGTTCCTTCAGAAACACAAAATAATACAAAACATTTTCCTAAGAAATTAATTCTCTACCAGGTTTATCCAATATTTAATATTTTATATATGAATAAACCCTATTCAGTAGTAATGGGTTATAGTCCAGGTGATGTGCGAAAATGATAAAGGCTGAACACCGTTGCCATTTTGTTTTTAGCCACCGCCATCTTGGTTTTTAGCCGTCGCCATCTTGTTTTTAGCCGTCGCCATCTTGGTTTTTGCCGTCTCCATCAATGCGTTAAAGAAATTGGAGACGTTAAAATAAATTTGCGTTAATGCATTATTATCGCGTTAACTTTGACAGCCCTAATTTTTTTTTTTTTTTACTTATATAGCGCTTTTCTAGTCTTCCGACCCTCAAAGCTCTTCACACTACATGTCAGCATTCACCCATTCACACACACATTCATACACTGATGGCAGAGGCTGCTAAGGTGCCAACTTTGCCCATCAGGATCTAATCTAAATACTCATTCACACAGCGATGGCTCAGCCTTCGGGAGCAATTTGGGATTACGTGTCTTGCTCAAGGACACATCGACATGTGACCCGGAGCAGCCGGGGATCGAACCACCGACCGTCCGATTGGTGGACAACCTGCTCTACCCTCTGAGCCACAGACGCCCTAATTGATTTATATATATTTTTAATAATCTGAACTATAGCTCTAAATATTTGCCTCTGAGATGTAGTGGAGTATAAAGTAGCAGTAAATGGTAATACTCAAGTAAAAGTACCTCAAAAATGTACTTGAGTAAATGTTCTTAGTTACATTCCACCACTGCAGCATCAGGTCTTATTCAGCAGTACTTTATTCATTATTTACCTTGTGCGACAGGCTTAGTGAATATCTCCTTTAGTCTTGTTTCACTTGTACTCACTTTTGGGGTCAAAATGTCAACTTCCCAGATAAAATCTACATTTATTTTCTTCTGTACAAAGCGGTGTTCAAATGAGGAGCAATAAAAGCCGCAGCAGATCAAGGAGAAATGCCTTTTGACTTAGTGGGCTGACTGCCATGAAATGTAACCTGGAGTTAGACAGACAGAACATCCCACAGGGCCAATAACTCTCAGATAAGTACAGAGCTAATTACCGTATACATATATTAGAGAAATATTGACGCTGACTAGTAGATACATGTCTACGGTCGAGTCGCTCACTCCTCTGAAATCTGCCTCGAGGTTCACAAGTATCAGTGTGTGGTATTCATCACCATTAAGGCTTTCATCGACACTCACGTTCAGTGGTGGGACGTAACCAAGTATATTCTGAAAATGAAGTTCTTATCTTTATTTGCCAAATGAATTATAACATCAATAACTTCTTACAGGCCTGAGCGTGACGTAAACTGATGAAAATTACTGCATGTGAAATAATGAAATGAAAAAATAAATAAAAAATGACAAATGAAAGGAGTTAAAATCTGCATATTCTTAAACATCTACAGCAGTAAAGTCATAGACTGTTTATGAAAGGTTGACGTGACGTCACCCTTTGGTTTGTGGACTGCCATCTTGCTTTTTAGCCGTCATCATCTTGGTTTTTAGCCGTCGTCATCTTGGTTTTTAGCCGTCGTCATCTTGGTTTTTAGCCGTCGTCATCTTGGTTTTTAGCCGTCGTCATCATGGTTTTTAGCCGTCGTCATCTTGGTTTTTAGCCGTCATCATCTTGGTTTTTAGCCGTCATCATCTTGGTTTTTAGCCGTCGTCATCATGGTTTTTAGCCGTCGTCATCTTGGTTTTTAGCCGTCATCATCTTGGTTTTTAGCCGTCGTCATCATGGTTTTTAGCCGTCGTCATCTTGGTTTTTAGCCGTCGTCATCTTGGTTTTTAGCCGTCGTCATCTTGGTTTTTAGCCGTCGTCATCTTGGTTTTTAGCCGTCGTCATCTTGGTTTTTAGCCGTCGTCATCTTGGTTTTTAGCCGTCGTCATCATGGTTTTTAGCCGTCGTCATCTTGGTTTTTAGCCGTCGTCATCTTGGTTTTTAGCCGTCGTCATCATGGTTTTTAGCCGTCGTCATCTTGGTTTTTAGCCGTCATCATCTTGGTTTTTAGCCGTCGTCATCATGGTTTTTAGCCGTCGTCATCTTGGTTTTTAGCCGTCGTCATCTTGGTTTTTAGCCGTCGTCATCTTGGTTTTTAGCCGTCGTCATCATGGTTTTTAGCCGTCGTCATCATGGTTTTTAGCCGTCGTCATCTTGGTTTTTAGCCGTCGTCATCTTGGTTTTTAGCCGTCGTCATCATGGTTTTTAGCCGTCGTCATCTTGGTTTTTAGCCGTCGTCATCTTGGTTTTTAGCCGTCGTCATCTTGGTTTTTAGCCGTCGTCATCTTGGTTTTTAGCCGTCGTCATCTTGGTTTTTAGCCGTCGTCATCTTGGTTTTTAGCCGTCGTCATCATGGTTTTTAGCCGTCGTCATCTTGGTTTTTAGCCGTCGTCATCTTGGTTTTTAGCCGTCGTCATCTTGGTTTTTAGCCGTCGTCATCTTGGTTTTTAGCCGTCATCATCTTGGTTTTTAGCCGTCGTCATCATGGTTTTTAGCCGTCGTCATCTTGGTTTTTAGCCGTCATCATCTTGGTTTTTAGCCGTCATCATCTTGGTTTTTAGCCGTCGTCATCATGGTTTTTAGCCGTCGTCATCTTGGTTTTTAGCCGTCATCATCTTGGTTTTTAGCCGTCGTCATCATGGTTTTTAGCCGTCGTCATCATGGTTTTTAGCCGTCGTCATCTTGGTTTTTAGCCGTCATCATCTTGGTTTTTAGCCGTCGTCATCATGGTTTTTAGCCGTCGTCATCATGGTTTTTAGCCGTCACCATCTTGGTTTTTAGCCGTCACCATCTTGGTTTTTAGCCGTCGTCATCTTGGTTTTTAGCCGTCGTCATCATGGTATGTTGGGTGGAAAAGGTCAACATATACATGACTGTGTAAATGTATAAAATATTATGTACGCAATATTGGTATCTAAATTGGTTCCTAAATCACAGTATTATTCATGCAGAGAAACAACTACAGGACTGAACTTGATAGAACAGGTCTGGGTGAGGTTGGATTCACTTTCTCTTAATTTTTCAGGTTTCATTTTGGGATCGGAATGGAAACATTTCCCCACAGGGCTCGCTCAGGTTTCATCTGAACGACAGACGAGGAGAAAGTATCTACGAAACGTAAGACTTTCACATCTCAGCTCTAAAAACAGGAACAGAAACCCGATGGAAGGAATGACCCACAGAAAGCAAAGTTGAAAGAACACATTTATTTTTTTATTCATGTTTGTTTGTGTAGAAATGTCTGGCAGTAAATATAATGTGTTTAGCTTCAGTCACTGGGAGGGGGATGGAGGCGTCAGTGCCACACACAGACACACAACATGATGTAATACATACCACACACTGCCCTGCAGCTACAGCCTGACATTCACACACACACACACACACACACACACACACACACTCACACTCACACTCACACTCAGCTGAAACACTCCATGCTGGCCTTGGCTCTCTCCATCTCATGTAGGAAGTTGTAAAACTGTGGGAGCGTCAACTCTGGAAGAGATGAGGGAAGACAACAGGAAACTGTTACTGACGGAGAACCGCTCTATTACACTAAATACAAGGTTTCAAACGACCGTTCATCCTGTTTCATGACAGCTCTTTCTCATTTGATGTTGCAAAAACTGGTTTGGTAGCTGTAAAGGGAATAATCATCTGGAAGTGAAGAGTTTGAAATTTCTGATTTGCTGGCAGTAAAAGCTGAGTAGTTAAAGTTCCCCTCCGGACACCTTTTAAAGTATGTAAAAACACTGTCGCCATCTTGGTTTTTGGCTGTTACTTTTTTGTTTTTTGGCTGTTGTTATCTTGGTTTTAAGCTGTCGCAATCTTTGTTTTTGGCCGTCAACATCTTGGTTTTCTGTCGTCACCATCTTGGTTTTTGTCCGTCGCCATCTTGGTTTTTGGCCGTCACCACCTTGGTTTTTGGTCATCACCACCTTGGGTTGGCCGTTGTCATCTTGGTCTTTTGCAACCAGACACCAGAGGGTGGAGCTAAGTATAACCGAAAGCTGAATAATAAGACATTTTTTGGCGACCAAGATATTATGATTAACTCTGATGAACTAAAAACACGCTGTGAAAGGGTTAAAGTTTTAAGATGTAAACACGGACAACTCCCAGACCGGACAACGCCGTGGTAGCGACCTGTCAATCACAAGGTAGCCCCGCCCTAAAGCATCCCCTGCTTTATGGACTATTTGACTCTAACTGATAATTCACTAAATGCTAACCGCAGCCAGAGGCTCGTGGTTTTGGCTGTGTGTATCTGTTAAGTTTTTCCAAAAGGAGAAGATGAGTAGCTGATGTCCATCTCAGTGGGTAAAGCTGTATTTTCTTCTCCACTACTTCTGCAAACTGTGCATCCCTGCTGCTTTAAAACACATCTCTGCTTGTGTAAAGCAACACAGCAGCACATATTTACAGAAGAACCTGCAGACCTGATTCATCGCTCAGAATAGTTTTAAATATTTCAACAACGTCGGGTATGCTTGATATCTCCAGTCCATTCATCTGCTGTATGTCTTCATTCAAACGTTGATTCACTTATCTGGTTCTGACACTCTGAGGTCCGGGTAGGCGGAAGGTTTTTGACACACACAATAAATTCAGTGAACAAATGTTTCCAGTGCTGTCTGAGTCAGTAACGGCACACAATCGCTCACCGATGTAGACGTTTTCAGTGGAATTCCCCTTTCTGACCACGAGCTTCAACTGCAGGAGGACAACAAAAAACTGTTCAACAAAACTGAGCAAAGAGTTATGTAACTGTATACTTGTGCACTAGGGATGTTAATAATTAACCGTTTAACCGTTAACCGACACTAAGCATTTTAACCGATAAACGTTATCGGTTAAATCAGTTAAAATAAATATTAATAATTCATTAAAAAGTTGAGAAAAACTCAGAGGAGAGGCTCGCCACTTTAAAGAGAAAAGCTGGTCCACCTCAAGAGGCGGAGCCAGAGTCACAGATACAGGAAGTTGGCTCCGGTCTCTGGCTCGCTTAAGTGGAGGAGATGTAGCCTCGTAGCATTTATCCACCGACAAATAAACTGTACACACACTGTCTGCTACACCTACGTTCACAGCTAGAACGCCACCGACAACACACACTCCCCGCCGCCACACACACACTGTCTGTTGAACACTTGCTCTGTCATTGCGGCGGCGAGCACGGAGCTACCAGCAGAGCTACAGATGCTAACGTAGCACAAACACACACACTGTTTGACGGACAATCGCTATCGTTAATCCGGGCAGACACACAGCTGACAACCTGCTGAACTAAACTAAATGTGTGGTGGAGACTTTAACTGGGAAAGTGGCTGCATGTCCGCGACACTACACGCAGCATCGTAGCTAAGTTAACGCTCCCGCTCATTCACTGCAGCTGGAGCACCGCTGCATATGAGGCAAAAATCTTGTTGGTTAACGGTTAATAATCGGTTAACGAGGGTTGGTTATCGGTTAAGATTTTTTTTCAAAATGATCATCCTTACTGTGTGCACACAGAGCTTTCATACCTGCAGGAAGATGTTGCCCACTTTCTGAACTTCACTGGTGCCGACAGTCACTGTGAGGGTCAGAAAACACATCATGATACTTTGATTCATACAAAATGATCAATGAAATCACAAACAGGAACATTTGTGTTTTTTTCAGCTTTAAAGAGCAAAATGCTGGTTAATTTTTTTAATTTTTTTTACTAAATTTATACAGAAAGCGATAATAACACGTTAACACAAATTTGTTTTAACGCCACTAATTTGTTTACAAGGACAATGACCCTGATATATTTGACTTCAGGACATCTCTGAGTACATACATGCTGAAAATCAAAACATTTTTAGTGTATGATTCAACTTTTTCCCATGGCCTAGTGGTAAAAAATGTTAACAAAAATTGCAATATCGAATCGCAATACTTGTAGAATGGCAATACATATCGAATCGGCACCCAAGTATCGTGATAGTATTGAATCGGGAGATGACGTGAATCGTCCCAGCCCTACTGATCATCACCTCTGCATCACTAATGATCGTTTCTCAAAGATATACGGTGTAAATGTCTTTTAAATGCAACAACTATCATCCAAAAAACAGCTTATAGATTTTTGCCATATTGTCCCTCAGACTAGTCAAGACCCCTCAGATGATCAACCGTTTACAGCCGACTCATTGGCGACATGCAGAGACACAGTCTCAAGGTTTTCATGTCAATAACAGCAGTCAAGTAAACTCCTGAGGAGTGCAGCATGTACAAGCTCTCCCTGTCCGATCCCCTCACAAACCGGAGCGCAGTGTCTTTGAACATGAAGATCAGCTCTCAGCAAAGCTCAACATAATGCTAATGATTCTCCTGCTCGGCGTATTAGCATTTCTATTACCCGTGAGTCTTAAGAAGTCATTAGGTTGTATGAATAAACAATGAGGCCTGATAGAAACCCATCAGCTGAGGCGTTTAAATGAGCCACAACAAGGAATTAAGAGGACATAAGCTATGCTAATGGCTCCGTTAGACTAGAGCCTCTGTGTGTGTTCATGAATATGTGCTGGAGGTTTGAGAGGACAGATGACTGCAGGGCCCAGAAATAGACTTAGAGTGAACCTATAATTTTGTCAAGAGCTAAAATTTGATGCAGCGTGTGTGGTTTACCTCCAAACTTCCACTCCATGTCCACCAGCTGGTTGACCGTCAGCGTCTGTCCCACAGCGAGTCTGGACAGCGCTGGGTAGTGCTCGCCCCACTGCAACGTACAGAGGAAAGACTCCGGTGCTCATTAAAAGATCATAAGAAGGCATTTTATGTGACTTTTAAAGCACAGAAGGCAACAAGATTAATGTGATTCTAACCGATCTATGTACTGGATCATCATCAGATTATAAATGATGAATTTCAGGGGATTTTTTACCCAAAGTTATCTATTGGATTGTCGATTTGGTCGATTATAGACAAATTTATGAATGTTAATAATGTTTTTTTTTGTTTTTTTTGTGTTATTGTGTGACTTTGGTGAATTTGAATTAACCCTTTAAAACACCAAAGTCCCACAATAACACAAACAAACTAACGGATCGAGGCAGCGGTAATCCAGCAACTCCTTTGTTCTGCGAGGGGAAATTATTGTTTTTATCAACGGAGTCTGGTGGCTTTGAAGAGAGCATAGATAACAGTTTCAGTTCCCCGTCGGAAAGGGCGATAAAGTGATGAAAATATTCTAAATCTAGCATGCACTAAAACTGATATAGATTCTTTTTGGTGTTTAAAACACGTGTATCTGCTGCCCACGTCCACAGCAGTACGTAGCTTTGCTCCCGTGCTGGTACTCCTGTTTGTCTACTGTAAAAACAAACTCTCCCTTTAACCCTCCTATTGAGGTCTTCAAAGAGTAGTGAAAGTTACCTGCTGTGAAAAGTGAGCCGCCTTGTCTTCGTTTAGTCCTGAGGAGTGAACAGATAAAGCAGGTTTGGTTTCACAATAATGAACAATGAGAGTTGGGTTCCACCTTCACAACATGACATGCTGTCATAAAGAGGACAGCAGCTATACTTAGCCCCCTGTTATAAATCTGACCCCTGTTATTGATTGACTG
>NC_133802.1:34295171-34345171 GCF_043250625.1 Sebastes fasciatus | reverse complement strand
GATGGAGGAACTGACTCTTTAGAGGAGGAGGAAATTACTTTTTTCCTCTTAAAGTTATGACTTAATTCTCATAAAATTACGACTTTTTTCTCGTAATATTATGACTTTATTCTCGAAATCTCCGATTTTTTTCCCCCTCAATGTGGCCCTAATACTCCGTTGTAGACTGTATGTGCTGCTGTATGTGAGAAAAAACGACTTGTTAGAAGATGGAGACAGAGGTAGTAACTATCTCTGATCATGTTGTTCCTGATAGTTGCTGATTTTGTCTTTTTTCTTCTTCTCTTGTTTATAGGATAAGAAGTACACTCTGACTATGGAGGACCTGACTCCTGCCCTCACAGAATACGGCGTCAATGTCAAGAAACCATATTACTTTACATAGAGCTGTCTGTCTTCAAGGCTTTTTGCTTTTGCTAGTTTTATCTCCCTGCTGACCAACCAGAGTCTGACAACACCGTTATTGCTAAATTCTTTTTTTTTTTTTTTATCATGGTGCTTTAGCACAGTTTGACAAATCTTTGTAGTCACTTTGCCATTTGTTATTTTTTTTTGTGGAGCCACCTTTGCATTATGTTAAACTGTATAATTAAGTTTTATTGTGAAAATAAAACACTTACAAAAAACCTGTGAGATGTTTCATCTGTCCAAAAAACAAGTAGAAGTAGATTACATTTTCTGACACTCTGATACTAAAAATATTATTGTGCAAAATAAAAATGCAGCTCCTTTAAAATGTATTATTAGAGATGATTGCAAAGGTTGTTTTAAAATATATATATATATTTTAAATTATTATAGAAAGAGCATAATGTAAATTCAGATTATTAATTTCGCTGATTGACTGTCCCGTTAACAGGACGATATGTTTTTGAATGGGCCTTATGGACAGGTTTAGGTATTATAAGAAGGATTAATAAAGTACCTCATCTACTGGATTAAAAAAGATATTGGTTTTACAATTTAAGTGTTTGTTTTTTTAATAGTTTTTATTTCAAACAGTCAGTATATAGTGTTACAGAAGGAAACATAAGAATCACTCACATACAGATGAAGCAAAAACATAAACAAATAAAGGACAACAGAAATAAAACAAATCCAACATAAAATAAATAAAAACGTGCGAGTACGACAATACGTTCACTAAACATTTTGAAGATATTGCATACATAAATTTTTTTTATAGCTTTTTTATTTTGGTGAGAAAGAAATCGTTGACAGCTATTGTTCCATTTCTTTCAAAAATACAAAGAAAATAATTATTTTTTGGTAAATTTACATTGGTGAATGTGGTTATTTGGCGATAATTAAAATGAGATTAATAAGGAAAAATGCATTACTCCCTTTGCACTGTAATCATAGCAATAAAATATAATATTTATATAGTAAAATGTTGTAGTATAAACCAGTTAACATCTTTCCACAGCTCATATGTAACTTTACAGGACCAGAATAAGTGAGAGCAAGTTTCAGGATGTAATTCACAGAAATAAGTATCATCTATGTCAATCTGGATAGAATCTATGGATCTGTTTAAATTACACCTTTTTTTACCTTAATAGTTAGAAGGAACTTTTGTGGTAAGGACCAAACTTTCTTCCAGTCAATATCACTAAACAAAATTACTTAACTTAACTTTACCTCTTAACACTAAACCAATAATTATATAATTATCTGACAGACACTTTGTGCAATAATCTGGCAAAACTGTAATCTGGCAAAACTGTCATCTCATCAATATACAAATTGTATTTTTATATTTTATATTGTATTATCTTTTATATATTTTTTTATATTTATATTGCACTATCTCTTTTTTTTATTGTATTATCTTTTTTAGCACCTATGGGATTGTCACAATCTAATTTCGTTGTACTACACAATGACAATAAAGGGCTTGAATCTTGAGTCTATTAAATAAATACATTTAAAAATAAATATAAAATAAATATAAATAAATAATATAAAATAAATATATAGAAAATATATAGAAATATAATAATCCCCCAAAAATACATTAAAAAATGTATACAATTAATACATAAATAAATAAAAGGGAAAATTAAACAAAATAAATAAGGGAATTAATACAAAGATAAATAAAGAAACAAATTAAATCAATAGATTATTGGCTACATTAATTTGCATTCAATTACATATTTATTTATTGAGCCATTTATTCAATTTTTAATTTTAATTTTTTTATTTTAGCAGATTACATCCTGAAAAGATAAGTACTCCAATTTAAATGTTTTTCTACATCTAAACGATTAAAGTACCGCCACCTGCTACCAGGGGGCGCCCTTTTACTATCGCGTTTTTCTCGCGATGGTGGTATTTTGTCCCCGTCTGAGAGCCGTAGTATATACCACCGAGCCACCGTAGATCCAAACGGCGCGGATGCTGCTGGAGATTCAACTGATTCAGGAGTTAATTAATCGATAATATCGATTATATTCAGTCTGAAAGAGCGAGGAGAGAGTCACGATGTCTGTTCAATCAACAAACCCCAGCAACCCGATCGTCTTCTTCGATATAACCATCGGAGGGCAGGTGAGTGGAAGAGAGAGCTAACATGCTAACAGGCTAACATGCTAACACAAGCTAACATGCTAACACAAGCTAACATGCTAGCAGGCTAACATGCTAACACAAGCTAACATGCTAACACAAGCTAACATGCTAACGCAAGCTAACATGCTAACACAAGCTAACATGCTAGCAGGCTAACATGCTAACACAAGCTAACATGCTAACACATGCTAGTAGGCTAACATGCTAACACAAGCTAACATGCTAACACAAGCTAGCTAACTTTTAGTTTAATTTATTTAATTATTTTTTTTAATTTTAATTATTTTAAATTATTATTTATCATCCATGTTTTTATTTATTTATTTATTTTTGTTTTTTTTATTATTTCAAAATGACAGTATCCATAGTAACAGCAGAAAACATTAAACACATTTACACACAGAAGAAGTATAAACATAAACAAAGAGCTGTGACAAACACAACAGGACAAACACAACAGGACAAACACAACAGGACAACACAACAGGACAAACACAACAGGACAAACACAACAGGACAACACAACAGGACAAACACAACAGGACAAACACAACAGGACAACACAACAGGACAAACACAACAGGACAACACAACAGGACAAACACAACAGGACAACACAACAGGACAACACAACAGGACAACACAACAGGACAAACACAACAGGACAAACACAACAGGACAAACACAACAGGACAACAGGAAACAGAAAAGAAACAAAACCAACATAAAATAATAAGAAAAAGAGACCACGCGAGAGTATGACAATAATTACATTTAAAAACTAAAGATATTACATACATGCATTGTTTTCATTGCTTTTTTGTTTTGTGAGGAAGAAATTGTTGACAGATATAATTCCATTTATTTCATAGATACAAAGAAATTAGGCTTTTTTTGGTAAATTTACACTTGAGAATGTGGAACTTAAAAAATTAAATTAATAAGAAAAAATACATTACTGTCTTTGTCACTGTAACCATAGCAACCAAAATATAATATTTCTATAGTACAGTGCAAAATCTGAGAAAATGTTAACAAGTATAAAATTATTGACATCTTTCCACAATTCACATGTAAATTTACAAGACCAAAATAAATTACAGGAAGTTTCAGGATGTGATTCGCAGAAGGAACAATTTACATCTATATGTCACTCTTTAACTTTTTTAAGAAATGTTTCACTGGATAGAATCTGTGGATCAACTTAAAGGACACACCTTTTACTTGATTTGTTAGAAGGAACCTTTGCATTAAGGACCAAACTTTCTGCCAGTCAATATCACTAACAAGATTAATAATAATAGGTCAATATCACTAACATGATTAATATATATATATATATATATATATATATATATATATAATAATTCAATATCACTAACAAAATTACTCCAATAAAATGTTGCACGGATAAGGGCGCTAACGTTCAGTTAACGTTACTGTATCTCACCGTAAGTCGTGTTTTAGTTAAAAGTAGTGATCCAGTGAACTCCTTTAGTGGTATTTAACCGCTTCTTTTTAATACACGTCTGATACACACAACAATGAATAATGTGCTGATTTCTGTCTCTTGGTTTATATTGTGGTGAGTGTCTTGTAGTGTAATTACGGTACTAGTGTGGAAATGGTGTTCTGGTTTGAATTATTTATTACTAATAATATGATGAATATGATAATACTCAACTAGGGTTGTGGTCTGTGAGACGAGAGCTGAAAGCTGGAAACCTGAAGATTAATTTGAGATGCAGCTCAGAACAAGTTGTTCTAGTCATAAATCAGAAATAAACATGAATTAATTATTTAAAATAAATAGTGAAAGTGTATAAGGGTTTAGAACATTATACTAGATGTATATGATGATCATCCCCATGCTCTATTATGTCTCATAAGTTGTTGCAGTAATTTTTTGGGGTTGATACCATTTGTTACACAGATTTGGTGCTAAATTTAACCTTTTTTTTACCACTTGAGAATTGATAAAAATGATCAATAATCCCTCCAAAATACCACATTAAGACACCAAGACCTTGAGGAACACCAGAGAAAAAGACATGCTGTGATTTAGGATAAAAAACTTAAGACATTTTGGAGATTTCTGCAAACATTTGCACTTTTTGCGGCAATTAGATGGCGAGCACTTGTGTTGTGTAAACTGCTCAGAAACCCCCTTATTGTCAATCTAGCTAGGAAAGCCATCCATCCTCTGAATGCTCTAGGTCTCTAGTCTGATCCATCCATCCTCTGAATGGTCTAGGTCTCTAGTCTGATCCATCCATCCTCTGAATGCTCTAGGTCTCTAGTTTGATCCATCCATCCTCTGAATGCTCTAGGTCTCTAGTTTGATCCATCCATCCTCTGAATGCTCTAGGTCTCTAGTTTGATCCAGCCATCCTCTGAATGCTCTAGGTCTCTAGTTTGATCCATCCATCCTCTGAATGCTCTAGGTCTCTAGTCTGATCCATCCATCCTCTGAATGCTCTAGGTCTCTAGTTTGATCCATCCATCCTCTGAATGCTCTAGGTCTCTAGTTTGATCCATCCATCCTCTGAATGCTCTAGGTCTCTAGTTTGATCCATCCATCCTCTGAATACTCTAGGTCTCTAGTTTGATCCATCCATTCTCTGAATGCTCTAGGTCTCTAGTTTGATCCATCCATCCTCTGAATGCTCTAGGTCTCTAGTTTGATCCATCCATTCTCTGAATGCTCTAGGTCTCTAGTTTGATCCATCCATCCTCCGAATGCTCTAGGTCTCTTGTTTGATCCATCCATTCTCTGAATGCTCTAGGTCTCTAGTTTGATCCATCCATTCTCTGAATGCTCTAGGTCTCTAGTTTGATCCATCCATCCTCTGAATGCTCTAGGTCTCTAGTCTGATCCATCCATCCTCTGAATGCTCTAGGTCTCTAGTCTGATCCATCCATCCTCTGAATGCTCTAGGTCTCTAGTTTGATCCATCCATCCTCTGAATGCTCTAGGTCTCTAGTTTGATCCATCCATCCTCTGAATGCTCTAGGTCTCTCGTTTGATCCATCCATCCTCTGAATGCTCTAGGTCTCTAGTTTGATCCATCCATCCTCTGAATGCTCTAGGTCTCTCGTTTGATCCATCCATCCTCTGAATGCTCTAGGTCTCTAGTCTGATCCATCCATCCTCTGAATGCTCTAGGTCTCTAGTTTGATCCATCCATCCTCTGAAAGCTCTAGGTCTCTAGTTTGATCCATCCATCCTCTGAATGCTCTAGGTCTCTAGTTTGATCCAGCCATCCTCTGAATGCTCTAGGTCTCTAGTTTGATCCATCCATCCTCTGAATGCTCTAGGTCTCTAGTCTGATCCATCCATCCTCTGAATGCTCTAGGTCTCTAGTTTGATCCATCCATCCTCTGAATGCTCTAGGTCTCTAGTTTGATCCATCCATCCTCTGAATGCTCTAGGTCTCTAGTTTGATCCATCCATCCTCTGAATACTCTAGGTCTCTAGTTTGATCCATCCATTCTCTGAATGCTCTAGGTCTCTAGTTTGATCCATCCATCCTCTGAATGCTCTAGGTCTCTAGTTTGATCCATCCATTCTCTGAATGCTCTAGGTCTCTAGTTTGATCCATCCATCCTCCGAATGCTCTAGGTCTCTTGTTTGATCCATCCATTCTCTGAATGCTCTAGGTCTCTAGTTTGATCCATCCATTCTCTGAATGCTCTAGGTCTCTAGTTTGATCCATCCATCCTCTGAATGCTCTAGGTCTCTAGTCTGATCCATCCATCCTCTGAATGCTCTAGGTCTCTAGTCTGATCCATCCATCCTCTGAATGCTCTAGGTCTCTAGTTTGATCCATCCATCCTCTGAATGCTCTAGGTCTTTAGTTTGATCCATCCTCTGAATGCGAAAATATCACATTTATACTGCATGAAAAAAAGCTAGATGTGATTATCATAAACCCCGTGTCGACTTGTCTCAACAATACTAAACATATTCCCATTCCACAGCAGCATTTTGATAACTTTACCTGTTTTTTTTATCATTAATGTATTTTCTTGGCCTCCGTACCTGAACCTAACATGTCATTGGAAATCATTCAAACTAAACTATTAACTGATTTAAATCATTTCCATTGAGTGACTTTGGTGTAATTTAAGTCAGACGTGTAGTGGCCAGGAATAGTTTCTTGAATTTTAAGTATTTTTATAATGTAAAAAAAAAATACATCTCTTCTTCTAAACCAAAGAAGAAGGTTTAGAAGAAGAATCTCTTTGAGGCTATAGCAGCCATCATCATCATCAAATAATACATCAAACCTGAACCGACAGTCACTTCACTCGGTTTATATAAATTCCCATTTAAAAACCCTGCGTAGGTCTGTATTTGTTTTTAAAAAATCTTTTCCATTTTTAGAATAAGTATGAAATATTTCCTCTGATCCAATATGTCCAGATCTGATGTGACTGACAGTAGGAAAGTTGAGGTTGCTGCAGGGGAAAAGCAGGTGGTGCTGGTGGAGTGGGTTTTTGAAAAGGAAGGGTGGTGGAATGAAGCTTGATCTACTTTTGTAAACTCTTTGTGAACAATACACTCGGTATTTAACGCTCTGAATCTATATGAGTTCAAGCATGAGTTTGCATTTAGTATCGACTTATTTATACGGCTTTTTTTAATCTTGATTGAATGAATTTGTTTGTTAAATTTTAGGAAGATTTAATTTAATATTCTCTAATACTGTCCATGTTCACTTCCAATCGTGTTACTATGTAATCAACATGAAATCATTTGATTGGTCTCAATTCACGATTAATGCCGTTTCTGACACTAGTTGCTGAAATTATTGGTTTGTTGCACATTTAAGTACATGTAGCAAACTTAATAATGTCGCCCAAAAATTGCTTTGTAGTTTAATTAGTGTTTGTATTTGTTTCAGAATATTTAGGTTGTAATCTTTTTTTTTTATTGGTAGAATAATTATCTTTAAGGCAGGTGACGCTTCAATCTCCAAAACACCCTGACAGCATAGAGCGTGCTTCACAATACTTGCATCTGTTTATTTTAATGTGAACCCACACACTACTGTCCTATTTTCTTCCACTTATGCTGGTGTATGCTGGTCTATAAAAGCAGCAATATTTTTCAGATTCCCTCCATAGTAGGGATGAGTTATGATTTTCGATTTTTAGTAGTTGTTATTTATTTTAAAAAATCGAATAGTTTATACGACTACACAAAGCAGGCCTGCCAGGTAGTTACGTAAGAACCAGTAAAACGTGTGTGACACGTTCAGTTTGGCCCCCGTGCTCCCTCCGAAGGAGAGAGGAGAGTCGGGTACCCGGAGGCCCACGGCAGGCGACCATGCAGGTTAAGGCCGCTGCGCTGCGCTACCAGTATAGGACCCGATATTGGTATCGGTATTGGGGCATCCCTAGCTGCCATACAAGTGTGCTAATTTAGCCCGACTCCTCCATTATTGCCTGGCTGCAAATCAGATAACCACGCCAGCACTAGGGATGTAACGGTGCACTAACCACACCAGCACTAGGGATATGACGGTGCACTAACCACACCAGCACTAGGGATGTGACGGTACTCTAACCACCAGCATACTTATACTTACCATTGAACTTGTGTTTTTTTGTTTTTTTTTCCCCCCCAAAGTTATTTTTTGGGGGCATTTTTAAGCATTTATTGATAGAACAGTGGATAGAGTGTTGGAAAGGGGGAGAGAGAGAAATGACATGCGGAAAGGACCACAGGCCGGATTCGAACCCGGGTCCACCGCTGCTAGGACTGAGCCTTGGCGATACATGCGCGCTCGCTCTACCGACGAGCTAACCAGCCGCCCTGAACTTGTGTCACATATGACATGATATGTCATATTGTGAGTTTAAGCTTTCGATCATATCACGCGAACATTATTAAGGTCAAGAATAAACTCTGAACCTCTTCAAAGAGATCGATACACATGAAATCTGTAATTTATGTTTTTGAATAAAAGTTAGAGAAATACATGGTTCAATCAGTGAAAGAAAAATGAAAAGGGATATTTATTGAGAAGCATTTATACCTGTTTGGGACAGAAAGGAATATATATATATTTATACACGCATATCATCAACATAGCATTTACCACAAGTCTACAATTATCTTAGAAAAGGACTTTATGACAAATATATACAAACTAGAATGGCACTCGGAGAGCGCAGACCTCCCCCCGTCATTCAAACTGGACAGAAACAAAGTAAAAGTCACCTAAACCGTCATCATTACCCTTTCCAACAATCACCAAGTGTGCTTTGTAAGGTAATGCATGTAGGAAATAGAACATTATGGTGATTTCAGTTCATATTTACAGTTAAGTGTAGTGTTAATATGCTCTTTTCACAGCAGCCATTTTAACAACATGTCCTTGCAGGGTCAACACGGGTGTGATCAGATTAATTATGGTCCTGTTCTATTTAATTTGTCACAGCCATTACAGTCAGCCATTATGCACAATACCAGTCCAGGGCCCTGGTACACCTAAATGGAACATAATTATTAATAATTCATGTTATTGATTAATTACACCTGTAGGTAGACCATGCAATGACATGTCAAAATGACTGCTGTGAAAAGGGCCTGTGAAGCTCCCCAGCTCTTCAAAGAATTACTTTTAAGTCCAGTCGCTCTCTTGCCAACTGCAAACATTTGCATCTCCTGCATGGAGAGTTGAGAGATGCATGTCTGTGTCCAGGCGTCAGTTTCTGCATCTAACAGAGTATTTACACAGGTGAACCATTCATAGTCTTTATTCTCGTATCACCTGCTGTTGGCCGTCAGGTCTGAGATGTAACAGGTTTAGTGTTGACCTATTTTTTCTATTACAAATAGAGGAGAGTGTTTCTCTTCCCTTTTGACGGGTTAAACACCGCTATAGGGAGCTGCTGCTGTGTTCCTTTGCTCAAATGCCAGAAAACGTGCCACAAGCACACGTTTTCTGGGAGCTGGCTGTACGGTCCTCGTGTCTTGCTGTTTGCCCAGAACACCATACCCGTCAGCAAACTGTTGGCGCACTCCAACCACAGCACGTTAACAGTGATGTAGGCAGGTGTCGTAAAGCCGGAGAGCATACAGGCCACGGACACGCTGAGATAAGGCATCCAGGTTAGACTGAAGCCAAGCGTCAGGCTGAACCACAGAGGCGGAAACGGCTGGACGGTCTCCTCCGGATAGTTCTCCTCGCCGCTTTTTGTCTTGGTCGAGGTGAACAGCAAGTCGCTGCTCTCGTTCTGTAGTTCTTCCCTCGCTGCAGATAACCTTTCAGCCTCTTTCACCCACTGGGGGATCATTGACCAAAAGGGTATCATTGCACAAACGACTGCTGTGAAAAGCCCCCAAATGAAGTAGACAATCAGTTCAGACTTCCTTACTTCACACACTAGCGTCCTTATCCGTCCATAATCCAGTTCCATCAGATCAGATCTGCCATAAACAAAGGAGCAAACGACACCTAGCATCCACACCAGCAATGTCAAGACGGCGTTCCTTAGGAATTTGCAGAAGGCGTTCTGTTTGCCGAGCCGGCTGTGTTCCAAGCAGCAGTCCAGTAAACCCAGGCCCATCACGGGCAGCGGCAGTGCTTCATACGCCGCCGAGACTTTAGCCAAGACGATGCAGAGGGACAGAAGGTACCTTTCAGGCCCAAGAAACCACATGCTAGCTAGAAGAACCACCACCACCAAGTCAGCCAACATGACGGACACACTGCACATGCTTATAAAGGAGCTGAACCGCTTCCGGCAGCACAAGAAAAAGGCCGCTATGTCCAGTCCCAACTTGAGAAGCATGAGTATCAGATACTTGTCGGTGTTTTCTACATGACAGCCAGTCAACACATCCTTTTGCACTATAACGCCCAGCATTATGACGGTAGAATCCGGAGACGCTGCCGAATCGGGCAGCATCTATGTATGTCGACAGTTCAGTATCAGGATGCTCCAGGAGGGGCTGTGGAGGACAGGGTGATATTGGTTAGGAACTGTGGCTGTACACAAATAATAGACAGCAATTAATAATTAGAAAAAGCATGTAGATGCATGAATCCACGACCTCACGCATGAAATGGCAAACATGTTTGCATGCTTTAATGTTGCTGCAGCTCCTCTTTTCACCCTCTGTGTGAGCTCCTGGGCTTTGTAACTTTGCAGAGCTTTTACATGCATAAAAAATCTACAGAATATAACACACTAAAGGGAAGGGAAAAAGCACAAATGCATGATAGGTCCTCTTTAATAACAGTCACACTAAATGTAATAACTTTTGGCGCATGAAATAGTCCCTCTGCTCTTTTCCCCTGAGGTTTAATGTCCTATTTCATGAAAGTATATTAATTTCTGATGGTGTTAGCAGCAGCATTTTTTGTTTCGGGTGTTTTGGTCTCATCTCTGCTATAAAACACTGAAACCCTGACAGTGAACAGTACCAGCAGCTGAGACTTTTGCAACTAGGGCTGCCTGCGACTAACGATTATTTTCATTGTTGATTAATCTGTCAATTATTTTCTTGATGAAGCGTCAGAAAACTGTAGTTTTGTGTTTCCCTAAAGCCAAAGATGACGTCTTAAAATGTCTCGTTTTGTCCACAACTCAAAGATATTCAGTTTACTGTCATAGAGGAGGAAATAAACCAGAAAATATTCACATTTAAGAAGCTGGAATCAGAGAATTTAGATTTTGTTTTCCTTAAAAAATGACTCAAACCGATTAATCAATTATTAAAATAGTTGGTGATTAATTTAATAGTTGTCAACTAATCAACCAATCATCAACATCAACAAAACTTAATGCATTTTTTCCCTTTCTAAAGTTATAAAACATCCAGCATTTCTTGGTGCTTATAAACATTTAATCACATTTTTAAAGATAACCAACTATAACTCTTTTTTTTTCGTCACAGACAGAATTTATCATGGTAATGTAACGTGTTTATAAAACCTGAAATCGGACTGTAGGCCAAAGTTGTGCAGGTTGAACAGTGAGAGATCAAACACATTGGATATATTTCATACATACTGTACATTTAATACATCTGTATTTGTATTATTCATTCCAGCAGCATGCACGCCAGTAATCGCATGATTGTCCATAGTTTTTTTTGCACTTTGTCGCAATGTTCTTGAATGTTTATGTAAAGCACTTTGAATTGCCCTGTTGTTGAAATGTGCTATACAAATAAAGCTGCCTTGCCTTGCCTTGCCTAGTTAATTATGATTTAACACAAATTAATCGCATAATTTTTATCTGTTCAAAATGTACCTTAAAGGGAGATTTGTCAAGTATTTAATACTCTTATCAACATGAGATTGGACAAATATGCTGCTTTATGTAAATGTATGTATATATTCCTTATTGGAAATCAATTAACAACACAAAACAATGACAAATATTGTCCAGAAACCCTCACAGGTACTGCATTTAGCATAAAACAATATGCTCCAATCATAACATGGCAAACTGCAGCCCAACAGGCAACAACAGGTGTCAGTGTGCGTCAACGCGTTGTCACGTTAACTTTGACAGCCCCAGTTTTAACATCGATGACAGGAGAAGCACGTTGCATTTACTCAACAAGTAAAATAGAGTAATAAAAGAAAGTGTTACCCTAAAGCCGTGTGACCCTCTGTGCTCAGGGTTGGCCCAGTCCGGTGAGTTTCAGCAGAGATCCAGTCAGACTTCCTGCATGCTTTTCATCAAGACTCTTCGGTGAGGTGTGTGGCTGTTGTCTGGTGGAGCAGCTCCCTTTAGAGGCAGCTCTTAAAGGCTCCACCTTCCCCATCTGGAATGCAAACAATTGACGTGACACGCCTTCTTTGTCTTCTGTGTCTTGTTTTCCCTGCCACATGCCCCCAGAGGTGGCTACTCAACTTGTTATGTCAGTTTGCATGTCCTGTAGCTGATGACTCAGATGGCAACACAGCTTCTATTAACATTTTTTAGTTGAAACCACACCCTGCGACTACTTTTGTTCACCTGTACAAAACACCACCATATGCAGCAAACACTAGTTGTATTAAAAGAAGCTGCATCAAATGTTGAAGGTTGCTTCTTAGAAATACTTGTCTACCTGTCTGGTATACCATGCTTTTAATGAAGTCTTCAGGCTGTTGGAAGGTGACCAGCTGTACTTGACCTCTGGCTGCAGTGTTAGTTATGTATGCAGAAATAGTTAAATGCAGTAGCTCCGGGGTACAAGTTGAAAATCAGTAGCTCAGGGGTACGAGTTGAAAATGAGTGTAACAAACAATTCCTTAATAGGGATGCACCGTTACTGATCGATACAGTATCACAAAACATAATGTCACAACATTCAATTTTTTTTCTATATTTTCTTACGCCCCTAGTATCGGATCGGCACTCAGTGTCGGCCGATACTCAAAGCCCAAGTATTGTTGTCGGTATCAGGACTGAGTCGGATCTGTGCATCCCTCTTCCTAAAAGTATGTATTTTTTTTTAAAATTTCATCATAATTCAGTTATTTATTTTTACGATGTAAATTTTGCTTTACAAAAATAGCTCGGAACAGTCGCCTAAAAATGAGTTTATAGAACCTGTCAAACAAAAAAAGGGTGATAATTACCTCCTTCCAAGGCCAAAGGCCCTTGTTTGCACCGGCGTTGGTTTGTCTGAGAGATCTTTTGGCACAGAGATACGCGTGTGGATGTGTGGCGAGACATCGAGGTGCAGTGGGAGCTGCTGGCCGTCCACGGTGAGAAAGAAAAAAAAAAGGTAGATGACGGGATGATAGACAACGTAGTGTAACATTATACAGACATAACAAGGCTGCTGAATGAGAGAGGCATCCGCCGTTACGTTACACGGAAACACACCATGTTAATAATAAGCCGAACACCTCACGGTACCGCCAGCTGGGATCTGGTTTTAAAGTCACGCACCTTGGCGAAGGTCTTCGCTCTCCCTTTGCCATTCTAGTTAATAGTTGATTTTATTTCATTTTGCCACGGGGTGTTCTCCAGACTCGTTTGCTCTCAGTGTTAATATTAACGTCCGTGTAATTGTAGATAGAAGGAAGCTGCAGGGGAGGTAAAGTAGGGCGTGGTAGACGTGGCTGGATTTTGTACTCATGACTGATAAGTGAAAACCTTGGCCTTGTATCTAAATCAGTTAAATGCACCTTTTCTCATGTTCCTGACATATTCTTCTCTGTTTCAAGTCATCCAAGGTGATCTGTTGACTTGAGATGTGACACCCTCGCTCCAGCATCACAACAAAAGGAGCTCATTCATTAAAATATAGACCCTGATTTGATGTTGTACATTATAACCTGTCCTACCTGTTGGTGTGCACGTCAGATTCCAGCCGGATCAAATGTTCTGCATCAACACTCAGTTTTTGTATTTTATTTCATCGCCTGGAAACTCAAAACACACTGCGTTGTCTGAATGGCAAAGACAGGAGATCCACATGGCCGCTTGTTGTGCCGAGTCGTCTGCGTGGACTGAAGCGGAGAGTTGTGCAGTGATGTCATGAGGACAAACTGCTCTCTCATTTTTTATTTTTTTTTACAACAGCACAATGTTTGTTTTCACACACTGATACAGACATTTGCATGCACGCCCCTCTGGGTGGACAGACGCCCACGCTGCCAAACACACACAGCTTATAGAGAGGATTGAAACTGATGCAATTGTGATGTCATTTACATATTTCTATTATGTATGCGTTGACCACTCGGAATCCAAAACTGAGACAAATAGCTTGTACAGTATCGTTGAGATGAAACCGTCTACTTGTGTCATTGTAATTAAGGCCAGAAGAAATGATTCAGTAGAAGTAGATAGGGATGTCACGATACCAGAAATCTAGTAGTCGATACGAATACCAGTGAATTTCCACGATTCTCGATACCAATTCGATACCACGGTAAAAACAAAACAACAATAAATCCCATGTAATTCAACACGCACTCTTTTATTAAAAACATTTGAACATTACCAAAAACAGAGGCATATAGCCTTTAAGTGATAAATAAAAATAATTTACCCATTTAGTTCATTTTGGCGTATCAGCTGCGTGTTATCAATCGATAGTCAGACGACAGACGCTACATACTGACTGTGAACGCATCTGGTCTGTCAGCTCAGAGTAGTAGGAGCAGGAGGCAGAGGATTTATTGTCAAAGCGAAAAGCAAACAAGCCTATTTTGACATTATTTCACATTTAATCCCAATGCTATAAGGGAACCATAACGTTAATGAGGTAATCGCAGCGAGGCGGATGGAACTGTCACAGCCTGTGTGCACGGAGCAGCGGCGGCAGGTAGAACCCTGCAGCGGAGCCCTGCAGCAAAAGCGTACCAAAGAGGCCAGACATACCTCCACCCGACAGTAAAGATAAAGCTTCCTGTAACAAGAAGGACCAGTTTCTGTCGACACTATGAAGTTTTTCCTGAGGCGAAACAGTTTGACCCCTTTTTATTTTAGGCGTATACTGTGTGTTTCTGCCTTCCTTGTTTATCTCTTTGTTTTGTGTTTACACAAATCTTCTCAACTGTTTGTCAGGATGTCGGACGGATGAAGGTCGAGCTGTTTGCCGACATGGTTCCAAAGACAGCGGAGAATTTCCGGTAAGTCTGCATCACACGGTCTGTTTCTGAAAAAATCTGAGAGAAAACCGATATCACGGGTTTATGTGTTAACACAAATCAGACTGTTTCTGAGTTTTCAAAGATATTACTGACACGTTCATCCTCTCTTACAGGCAGTTCTGCACTGGAGAGTTCAGGTAAGGCGATGAAATGAAGGCCTCCGTTCTTTGACGGTACACAAACACTACGCCACCCATCACGCACACATTGTCTTCACAAGCACTTATTTGATTTGTCTCAGCCTCTGGCAGCAACCTTTATTTTTGAAACAGGAAAAAGAGAAGCCTTTATCAGATTAAGGGAAAAGGAGAAACTTGACTAACACAAAGGGGTTTCTGAAGGAGAAACTGAATTATTTGGCCACATATATGCTTAAACAGGTCTCTGAATTTACATGCGTGCATGACAAAGAGCCAGGACAGGGACAGTATCGCTGTGGCAGCAGGATGAAAGGAAAGATCAGACCTCCTCGTATCCAAAATAATAAAATTATTTAATCGCATGATGGTCAGCAGTTAATCGCGATTACATGTACCTTAAAGGGAGATTTGTCAGGTATTTAATACTCCTATTATATTCTAAATTTAGCGTAGGTTTGGAGCGTCATTTAGCCTCCTTCGTGACAAACTAGTATGAGTATATAATAAGCGCTTACTAGTACTGGCGTTGCAGGAAATTCAAAAACATAGAAGAGCAGAATATCAGCCATTCAGCGACTGAACGCACTGAATATCATCCAAGGATTTTTATAGTCTTGATTGGGATCAATGGACCGATAGTATTTATGCTGTTTCCTGTTTGAAACGGCGAGCAGAAAACCAGGGACTAGGGATGTCACGATAACCAATACTTCGGTACCAAGTCGATTTAGTCAAAATTTAACAACGTGACGGTACTCTTTTTCTACAGTACCGAAGGTACCGTACGACGCCTGTAATCATGGTCCGAAATTAACAAGCGGCAAATGCGGGTAGATTTTCCATTTGGCGAGTATTTTCTGAAGGCTTCTGTCCTGTCTGTGTGTCGGAGTTTGAAAACGCACACACACAACAGCGCCGTGCAACAGCGTGGAGATGTTGGGTTTGTTTATTTTTTCGTTGATCCTTTATTAATTAGTTTGAGAAGAGGATTCACTCGTGGGGGAAAAAACTGAACTGAATTTCTATCTTTTGTTGTTTATTGCTAAATCTCTGAAAAGTGGTGTTTTAGTTTATTTTCATCAAAATATAACTTTACCTTTTTCATTAAATATTTAATGGTCTAATAGTCTGTCACCATGTCAGTGAATTTAAACTACTGCTTGCAATCTGAGGATATATAGGGAGAGTGTGCGTGCGTGTGCGTACAGCCTCTGCTGTTTTCTGGATTTAACTTTATAGACATGACCACTGACTATTTGTGGAACAATTTAGCCACAAATTCACAGACTGACCGTGTACACTGTCCAGACTTATACTTGGTTTGGACCGCGTCTTGATTTCGTATCTTGGTAAGAGTGCTCTCAACCACTTGTTAAAATGTTCTCTTAAATAAGAGAAGAGCAAAAATGAGGAAACACTGGAGGGGAATCCCAGAAATCAATGGGTACAAACACAATAAGAACAAATCTTGGATACAAACAAAAGAGGAAATGTGTTTGTATATCACTTCTTGCATGAGGCCCATTGTGTGGTGGTAAAAACGTAACTGGATCTGCACTGTTGGTGGCAACTCTTCTGAGTCCCTGCGGCTGATAAACGCTCCGTATGGTCGTCAAACATGGAGGGAATATGAGACCAGGTGCTCTTTATACAACCAGCAATGCTCCTTCATGGTGCTCCATGCAAAGATGGTATTATTTGCATACACACTGATAACCAAAGTAAAGTGCATGTAAATCTTAATAGATTATATTTCATTGTCATGGTGGTTGAACAGCTTCCTGCTCAACATGCTTTGCGTGCGGGATTGGCATGGTATGTACCCATCCCTGGAGGTGAATGGGGTGTAGTGACACGGCATGATTGTCTAACTTTATTTTGTTCTTGCTTACAGGAAAGATGGAGTCCCCATTGGTTTCAAAGGTTGCACATTCCACAGGTACAGAAAGTCAAGGCTTGATTTGCATAGCTCTCATTACCTTCCCATCTCATATAACCCACGCTGTCAGGCTGTTTCTGTCCCCGTTTTTCTTTAATATTTATACTTCTAGAGGCAAATGGTAAATGGACTTGGACTTATATAGCGCTTTTCTAGTCTTCCGACCACTCAAAGCGCTTTACACTACATGTCAGTATTCACCCATTCACACACACATTCATACACTGATGGCAGAGGCTACTAAGGTGCCAACTTTGCCCATCAGGATTTAATCTAAATACTCATTCACTCATTCCTTCGGGAGCAATTTGGGGTTAAGTGTCTTGCTTAAGGACACATCGACATGTGACCCGGAGCAGCCGGGGATCGAACCACTGACCTTCCGATTGGTGGACAACCTGCTCTACCCTCTGAGCCACAGCCGCCCTGTGAATGAAATAATAGAAGTGGGATGAGCATTAGAAGTTTGTTTTTCAAGTGAAAGTGATTCTAGTTGTGCTGACCTTTGAAATCCAGAGGCCTGTACTACGAAGCGAGTTCAACATACCCAGGGTATCTTCTGGTTATCTGGTTTAACTAACCCTAACAACAGAGATCCCGCTAAGCGGTCCTACGAAGGTGGTTATCAACTCGGTAAATCAACTCAGGGTTTCATCATCTGGCTGCAGTTTATGACTGATCATGGACAAGTCCACAGACTTGCAGACAGACAGGCAGAGCGGCACATTTTACAAAGGAAGAGTAAACTATATTAGATAAATACGAAAAAGTTAAACACTTAATCCAGATTAAAAGTAACACAGTTGAAGCTTCTAAATGCAGGAAGGACAGCTGGCTAAAGAAAAAACTCCTGATGTGTGGATGCGTAAATGAATACTTATTAATTTAACGGAACACTCAAAAGTCAGATATATTCGTCTAGATATTAATAGCTCTAAGAAGTGCGATGGATGGATAGATCACACCTCAATATGCACGTTAACGAAATCGCAGCGTGTGTGACTATTTCAACCTTCTTTCAGTCGCGTCTCCGTCTCCGTCGGTGTGAGACGGACTCAAGAGCAAGTAAAAAAATATATATATAAAAACATAATTCAAAGCTATAAACACCCACGGCATAAATCCAGCTGTCCTTCCTGCATCTGTCAGTTTAAACTGTGTTTACATTCTGATTATGACTTCAACTTATTCCTATTTGTATAATATTACCACACGATCCCCGCACCGAGCTCTGATTGGTCAGTAGGCGGTCCTTTTATACGAGTTGATCTCTCATCTTGAAAATAACCTGCTCTGGAGCAGGTTAGCTGTTCAGCATCAGTTACCATGGTGATCCACCCCGCATCAGTTACCATGGCGATCCACCTCGGTAAGAAGCGAACCACCGGAAAACCCTGAAGTTACCTCGCTAACGCCGAATCCTGCTTCGTAGTCCAAGCCTCTGGACGAGCACCTAATGTTGGCTCATGAGGGTTTACTACGGCAAATCTCGTTGGTAGCATCGTGGTGCCTCCAATCATATTAAACTGCATCCTCAAGGGTGTTATGTGATGTTTAGTTAGTGTTTGTTCATTCATATGCACCATCTAGAATACATACATTAAAGGTAGGATCGGTAGGGCTGAGAAACCAGCAAGAGTACACTAGATTTTGAAAATGAACCCGCCCAGTGTTGATAACTCTTTAAGTACGGTGGCCTTACAGACAGCCACAGATACCAGATGTTTTTTTGTCAGAGCATTTGATTTACTGATTGCTGTTGTCAGGATGTAAAGAGAATTTTTCACAAATATAACAAAAAAAATGCATTAGTACAGCACTACTTACCCTACCTTTATTTTTATATATGTGTGTACTAAAACGCTGAAAAATCTCCTGAATTAAACAACAACTTCCAGATGTTTTATTGGAACTACAGTGTTGATAAGAACGGTTCAATTCAATTTATTCTTATATAGCCTCAAATCATAACAGAAGTTATCTCGATATTATGTAGAGCAGGTCTAGACCGTATTCTATAGTTTAGAGACCCGGCAAGAGATCCCCCGTAAGCATTGCATTGTTATGCGTTGTGGCCAGTGTGTTTTACTATTTCACAACATGTAAGTAGATTGTATATCTTTTTTTACACTCTTCAACAGAAATATGTAAAGTAGCGTGTCTTACCGGTCAGACTGGCTGTCTCATCTGACTGTACTGCTGTGCTTTCATTGTTAACTGACAGGGTGATTAAAGACTTCATGATACAAGGAGGGGACTTTGTAA
Source organism: Sebastes fasciatus (assembly GCF_043250625.1). Lineage (NCBI taxonomy): Eukaryota > Metazoa > Chordata > Actinopteri > Perciformes > Sebastidae > Sebastes > Sebastes fasciatus. Next base: position 34,325,630 of record NC_133802.1, on the reverse strand, counting down.
ATGTAAGTACATGCACGCACGCCTCTACTGCTGTCTGGTCGGTGTCTTCATTGAACTTTCTGTATGACTTAAAGAAATGCTTCACGGTTTAATGTGTTTAATCTTTCGTTGTTTGCATTTATGGCTCGTGTTAAGGCGACAGTAAACTCAGACACTCATTCTTCTTGCACCATAGCAATGAATGTTCTTATTATTACGACTAGGGCTGGGCAGTATATTCTATCGATAGCGTTATATGAGACTACTTATCTTCTTAGAATTTGGATATCGTAATATGGCATAAGTCTTTTCCTGCTTTTAAAGGCTGAGGTAAAGCAAAGGGATGTCATTTTTTTTTTTACTTACCAGACTGTTCTAGCTGTTCTATTATTTGCCTTTAAACACTTTACCCAATGGTCAACCCTACAATATCGTTATTGAGGTATTTGGTTAAAAATATTGTGATATCTCAATTCAATTTATTTTTATATAGCGTCAAATCATAACGGAAGTTATCTCGAGACGCTTTTAGCAGGTAGCGGGTAGAAACCTAGAGCAGAACCGTGTCAAGCAGGCGGCAGACGCAACCACAATCCAGGTGTAACCCCGATCCAAAGTAACCAACTGCTATCATACTGCAAAGAGCAATAACCATTTGAAGTAATTCATGTCATAGATTTTAAGTTAGTTATGTTTTAAGTATTGTAAGCCAATGATTGGTTAGTTAGTTTGGTGGTATTTGATATCTGATTTAAGATATACACAGTATGTGGAGTATAATCTTTCCAGAGAGTCTGTTTCTTAGCAGAAAAAATAATGAATTTGTGCTTGCTGTGAGTGCTAAACCTCACCTGAGTGGATAAAAAGGTATAAATGCATATTCAGGTGGAGAAGTATGGAAATCAACAGTAATCTCTGATATAATGGGATCATTGCTGTTTTGAGTGGAACAATGTTAGACACACCTGAATGTAAAATAAGTTTAAAAGAAAAACAGTTTAAAGAAAGGGATATTTAAAAAGCTGATGAACTAGTAGGTCTTTTAAATCCATTTCTTGTCTTCAGTAAATAAAATAACTCGTGGCTTGATGTCAGACAAACTGCAGTTGAATTTTGAATTAAGGAGGACAATATGAAGTATTGTGCCCCCCCTGGTGGACATGTGGTGAATTACAGCACATCTAACAGTTTAAAGCTCTCTTTCTCTATCTTATGTATTGTTTCTTTTGGTCTTTTTGTGAAGGGCGATGGAACCGGTATCTGCAGCATCTACAGAGGTCCGTTTGCAGATGAAAACTTCCGGATGAAGCACAGTGCACCGGGTCTTCTGTCCATGGTGTGTACAGTATGTAGATCAATGCTCCTCAGTGCTGAATGAGCAGCGGGTGTCTTCTCTTTAACTTCATCCGAGTCGAGATGTTGCGTTTCCTGGAAACATTTCGTACATCCTCTGTTATAAAAATAACAGGTTAATTTAGATTTGATTAATCCAGTCAAAGTGGATTGACCCCAACCTCTACAGACAATAGGATTTGATTGATCCATTCAAAGTGAATTAACTCTGACCAACGCAGACAAACAGATTTTTAAAAACTTCTCATTAATGTGCCTCTTCTTCAGGCAAACAGCGGGCCGGGGACGAACGGCTGTCAGTTCTTCATCACGTGCACTAAATGTGACTGGTTAGACGGGAAGCACGTTGTTTTTGGTGAGTATGTCGAGTACAATATATTAATTATGCGGTCATATTCATTTACTTTAATTTGTTTATGTTGCAGGAGTTAAAGGTCCCATATCATGCTAATTTTCAGGTTCATATTTGTATTTTGTGTTTCTACTAGAGCATGTTTACATGCTGTAATGTTAAAAAAAAAAAAATTATTTTCCTCGTACTGTCTGCCTGAATATACCTGTATTCACCCTGTGTCTGAAACGCTCCGTTTTAGTGCATTTCAGCGGAATTGAAACGGAATTGCAACAGAATTGAGTTGCTAAGCAACAGTTTGGGTCCATGTTTACTTCCTGTCAGCTGATGTCATTCACATGCACCGCAACAGGAGATAAACTGGGACACATTTATAATGTTTACGTTTAAAACCGTGTAATGGTCTAAATATTGTATATTTGTGACATCACAAATGGACAGAAATCCTGACGGCTTGTTTCAAACGCACAATTTCTGAATCCGAGCTGTGTGTATTTCCCTGTGGATTGAGTGTTTCGATACTTTCACAGTATTTATATAGCTCTTAAACTTGCTTTATAATATAAAAAACATGAAAATCTCACTTTTTTATAATATGGGACCTTTAAACTGTCTTCTTGTTCATGACTGTTTCAGGAAAAGTGGTCGACGGTTTGCTGATCATGAGAAAAATTGAGGTAAATGCACATTTGTAATATTAATATAATGGTGTCGATGAATTGTGAGAGACTCATAATGGTGAAAATGTCATTCACAACTGAGTGATGAACAATTAAGCAACATGTTGAAAGTGATAAGGACGACTGCTTCGTGCACTGACTCGTAACTTAACCCAAATTATTTCACTCATCTCTAAAATCAATTTTGAAGAGAACTACATATGTATTTCACGTGCCGAATACCATTTTTTTGGAGCTTTGAAGCTTCTGTGAGAAATCTTTGAAGCTTTGTGTACACACACAACGAACACAATCGTGTTGTGGGATTATTCCTTATTTCATGGACTATTTTATTATTATTACATACTTATATATTCAAGAAAAAAAAGCGAAGCATTCGAAGACTGATTTGGAAGTTGGTTACCACGGCAACAGTCGAAGCTCTGAAGCATTCGGGTCGGCCCTAGTGTTTCAGAATATGTGTTAAATGCTTGTTAAACATCTTAAACGTTCGCTGTTCTGAACATTTTCATCTCAACGGTGATTTTTAAAACTTCTTTCATTCTTTCAACTGTTATTTATACTCGAGATCGTTGACCCTCATTTACCGTGACATCGAGTCAGTTACAAAACAACAACGAGGAGACATACAGACCGAGAAGATGCCATATCTTTATAAAAATAGTAAAAGCCATTAAAACTTTTCGATTAAGAAAAATAATTTGATAGATATATTATATATATTTAAGATGTAAAATAAAGTACAGTATATACAAAAGCCGTAGAATCTTGCAGATATGATAGATAACTTTACAGATTAAAATGTAAAATAAAACACAGTTATGTAAAACAATTATTCAAGATGTTTATTTGTCACACCGGTTATACAAGTACAATCGTGTGAAATGCTTTTTGGTGAGAAGCTCCATTAAAAAAAAGTAAGTTATATACAATAAATAAAAGAAATATTAAAGGCAAGACAAAGGCATATTAAGAACATATATACAGTATATAAAGAGGCAGTGAGATAAATATAGAAGCATAAATATATAAATGTATAAATAAATATTAATATTAATATATATATATATATGTATATACATATATATGTATATATATGTGTGTATATATATATATATACACACATATATATTTATATATATGTATATATATATACATATATATTTATATATATGTATATATATATATACACATATATATGTAAATATATATATGTATATATATACATATGTATGTATGTATATATATATACATATATATATATGTATGTATATATATATATATGTATACGTATATATGTATGTATATATATATATATGTATACGTATATATATATGTATATATATATATATGTATACGTATATATATATGTATATATATATATATATATATATGTATATATGTATATATGTATACATATATATATATGTATATGTATATATGTATACATATATGTATATGTATATATATATACATATATATGTATATATATATGTATATATATACATATATATATACATATATATGTATGTATATATATATATATATATATGTGTATATGTGTATATATATATATATGTGTATATATATATATATATATATATATATATATGTGTATATATATATATATGTGTGTATATATATATATATATATATATGTGTATATATATATATGTGTATATATATATATGTGTATATATATATATGTGTATATATATATATATATAATATATATATATATATTATATATATATATATAATATATATATATATATTATATATATATAATGTGTGTGTGTGGGAGCAGTGAGGTTGCATATTATAAAAAATATTGCACAGGCATTTATTTAGTTTTTTTAATATTGCACATTTTGCATTGATTTAAGTATTGCACTTGTTTATTGCACTTTTTGAGAGAGAGTGTCGTATGATTTATCTGTTCAATTACTATAATAATAATTACAAGTACAAGTTGGGAGATTTAAGATTAAATTTCTAAAATGTCCAAAAGGAATGAATTGATTTTAAGGAGTTGCTGTATTTTGTTACACTAACATTAAAAGCAGTTTTTCCAAATTCACTTCCGACTTAAACGTTTCCAAGCAGACGTCCACCCTCTGAAACCCAGTCATTGACACTTTCAGTACATTAATCTGCTTCATGTTTATGTAATAAGTACAGTAATCAAATTGATTTTGTGCATGACTGTTTGTGCTCCTTCCTGCCAACAGAACGTTCCTACGGGACCAAACAACAAGCCCAAACTCCCCATCCTCATCACACAGTGTGGAGAGATGTGACCCAGAACTATACAACCTCTGTACACCTGGAGTAGTGTTATAGTCACGTGATGCTCTTCAGCAAACAACAACCCATATATGTTTTTTCCTGTATGGATCCTTTGAATGCCCACTGAAGGACAGTATGACGTTCAGCAGGTCATCATTCTGGTATTCCTGATCGCAGGTTAATTGCTGCGTCCAAACCCGGATCAGATTATTCACGCCGTCGGGTGGGTTTTGGAATAAACAAGACGTGTTTAAAATTTGTTCTGTAAATCTTCCCGTTCAACACTGTTGTTGAGTCCAAATGGAGAGAATTTGTGACGTTTTGAAGGCTAAAGAAAGAATAACATGTGAAACATTATAATATCTATTTCAGTTTATAATCAATAAATTGTTTTACATTTTTATAAACCTTTTGGAGGAAATCGTGTTTGTTTGGGGAAAAGCTGTTTACATCCATAAATGGTATTATACGTACAGTAAAAATATATTTTCAATATTCAATGTTTTAATGTTCAACTTCTTTCAACCCAGAATAGTACAAATATATACACTAGTTAAAGTATGCATGTGTATTTAGTTTTGACTTTTAAGTTCACAGTAGTAATTAGTACCATCTTCACAAAATATATATATCAGGGCTGGGCAATATGATATATATCACCAAAACATTATAAAAATGTCTATTTTATATATTGTTTCTATCGTGATATATCCTAGACCTATATTTATTTATTTATTTTGTTCCCTATAATTTCACTAAAAGCTATTATGTTCATTTTCACTCAAGTTTTTAAAATGAGAAAATACTCTTTTAATAAGAATAATCATTTTATATATTGAATTACCAGAAAACATACTATATTGTGAAGATTTTGGCCACGTCGCCCAGCCCTACTATGTATGTATTACAATATTAATATTTACTATAAGTGAGTCACAAAAATATGAAATTATTAATGGTCTATCAAGCCCTTCTTGTTTTAATATTTGAATCCACCATTTGATCCATTTAATGTGTATTTAAGAACATTCAATATGTATTTAATACTGTAAGAACACTATACCCAGTGTAATATGCATTGTTATGGTAGCTGGGAAATAGAATTTATCACTGATGAATTGTGCAGAGATGTATATTTGAACTCTGAAGTGATACTGGGTTTAAAAAAAATCAATGTGAACTTCATCACCAGGAAGCAAAGGAGGGAAATGCTTTACAGTGAAAGGCATGAGAGTCCTCCAAGGCACACACACACACACAAACACTCCAGTGCCAAGCAATCCTCTGCTGAACTTATGGCTACCTCGTCTTATCCCCCCGCCATCCATACAAATCCCAGCCAGCAGACCCCCTCCCCCAACCACGCTCTCCCTCTTCTGCCTTGGACCTTGTTCCTTCGGCACAAAAGAATCCTTTCAGATGGAGACTCTGTTCTTATGGAGGCAGGAAGAAGTGTTTTTTTTTTGTAGAGGGGTAGGGGGGTGGTGGGGGTCTCTTCGTGGGGAGGCTCTCTGGGGTCAATGCTGAAGCCCATCTTTGTGTGGGAGAACGGGGCTCAGCCATTAACAGCGAGCTCTTCACACATCAGCCAGCGCTCATAAACAGTGCCAGTGGAGCATTAACATGACAATGGGAGGGGGGGGGCTGCGGTGGGGTTGTCTCACACTCGGTCTGGGTCTGTCTGCTCTGCGCTACTACTGGAAGTGGGTTTTAGGATAATGACTGCATTTAACCAGGTTATTGGGCAGTCAAATATGAAAGGAGAAGCAAATAGTATGTTATTACATCAGGATGTCACTATTTGAGCGTTTGTGTACCCTTTAAATGTAATCATCTAAGAAAGAATTGACAGAAAGACACGTTTAAATGTCCTCCTGTGAATCCTGAACGGTGTCAAGACACACGCTTGGTCTTTAAATTATGAAGGAACATTACGGTTATTGTTGGGTGTCCTGAGATGACCTTTATTCAAAAACAGTCCACAAAAGATTTGGGGCTAATCTCCTACAAAATAATATCACATTTCAACTATAATAGCAGGGTTAACCTCCAGAAATGTCCTGTGATAATATGGAATAGTGAATTCAGTTGTTCTTTGTGTTGGGTGTATTGCAGTAGCTGTCGACACTGACGGGCTGTGTGTGTGTGTAGCCTGGTGAGAACTTTGTGTCCTTACAGCACACCACCAAAAGGAGCTCTCTTCCTAAATCTTCCAAAGTATCATGTTTGCTTGAGAGGCAATACCACAGCAGGTCTGACAATGCAGTAAAAAAAAAGATAAATATATAACATTTACATCATGCTCCGTAAATAAAATATTGAGGCATTTTTAATCCTTCCCTTTAATTAGGTCAGTGATCCCTCGATACATTTCCACAGTGCTGCAGCACTCACAGACAGTGTGCAATGTATATTATTAATGTCTATAGGCAATTCATATTTTGTCGGTAGTGATGGCAGCCATAAGATTTTCCTCAGGCGAACACCCAGTTTACAAAATGACAATTATATATTCCAAAGCTTGAGAGACTGAACTGAAGACCTGCTTTGACCTGAGATTACAAATGTGAAATGAAGATAATCACGTGCTTTGTCTTTTGATACTATTTAATGACGACATTTAATGCAAATATGGCATATCAATATCAATAATTCTAGTCATCATTGCAGTATTTGTATTTTTTGTTAGAATCCGTTAAAAAACACAGCAGAGCAGACACTAGGTCAGTGATCCCTCAATACATTTCCACGGTGCTGCAGCAATCACAGACAGTGTGCAATGTCTATTATTAATGTCTATAGGCATTTCATATTTTGTCAGTAGTGATGGCAGCAATACAAGCAACCTTTACCTCAGGCAAACACCCAGTTTACAAAATGACAATTATATTTGAGAGACTGAGCTGAAGACCTGCTTTGACCTGAGATTACAAATATGAAATGAAGATAATCACGTGCTTTGTCTTTTGATACTATTTAATGACATTTTATGCAAGTATGGCATAATAATAATTATAGTCATCATTGCAGTATTTGCAATATATTCTAGTATATATATAATATTGCAGACTCTGTGTTCCTAAAGTGTCAGTGTGTTATCTGTCTGACATGTCTGGATTTGACATCACTAAGGGGGCGGTAACAATAGACAGGTACATTCTCCTTCAGCCAATCACTTTCAGCAAACTCTGCTCTCAACCGTCACTGACAGCCGTCTCAGCCAATAGGAGCGCGTTGTGTGTCTCGGTGCAGATTCCAGCCAATGGGAGGGCTCGCTGGGCGGCCGCCCGACGGGACCAGTCTCCGGCTCTCTGTCTCACTCTGCCCAGTTCGATCGGCACCGGGAGCGGAGAGAGAAGCAGCAGAGAGCCGCAGGCAGCAGCCCCCACCACCAGCCGGCCCAGGTTACCATCTAGCACCGGGAAAACACAGCAGAGAGCCGCCGCCGGCAGCACCAGACACCAGACCAACCAGGAGGAACCATGAGCAGCGAGGCCGAGACGCAACCACCGCCCGACGTCGCTGCCGACGCGGAGAGCCCATCCAGCCCGGCAGCCGAAGCTACCGCGGGGGACAAGAAGGTCATCGGTAAGAACAGATACTACCGGCTACTACCGGCTACCGAAGACCGGCTACCGGAGAGTTAGCTCAGTGTTAGCTCCGTTCAGTCAGCTCAGTTAGCTCTGCTAGCTCAGTTAGCTCCGTTAGCTCCGTTAGCTCCGTTAGCTCAGTTAGCTCAGTGTTAGCTCCGTTCAGTCAGCTCAGCTAGCTCTGCTAGCTCAGTTAGCTCAGCTAGCTCCGTTAGCTCCTAGCGTGGTTCAGGACACCGTGTAAGAGGCGATGCGCAGAAAGCGGCGGTTGGAACTAACCGACCACCGGCTCAGCTAACCGCCGTTTAACCGTTTAGACATAAAGCCGTTAACTCTCATAGAGAGTAACGTTAGAGGACATTAACAGATGATTAAATACATTTATCTAATAAATCCTGTTATATGTATCATCTGTGGGATGTCTGTTACTAAAGTGTTTAATTTAAATTAGGTATTAAAGATGATAAATGTTATTTAAAGGCGATGAAACATAAATCTGCTGACAAGAAGCGAAGCGACGGTCCTAACGGCTACTAACCGTCAGTAACCGTCAGTAGCCGTCAGTAGCCGTTAGCTGCACATATTTTACAATGTCAGTTGTAATATCAGTAATCATTTCTAGCTTTACATATTCACTGCTTGATAAATTGTGAATCATTTCTCCAAGTGACATTAATTATTAAATCAGAATAAATGTATAAAGGTAGTTCTTTACATTTACATTTTAACCGGTTAATCTGTCCCCGTTCACCGTTTACCGTTTACCGGCCTTCTGACGGCTAACCGCCAGCAGAATGTCACACCTCGAACCGGCCGGTTCCAGGCTGATTAACGGCCGTGTGGTTGTTTCTACGTTAACGTCACTCGGTACACGTTATAACCCATCAGGTGACAGTCAGTTAGGCGTTAACGGTAGCGTTATATTTACCCGTTAATCACACATCACGGCGGAACCGGGATTTCATTCTGCTCATCTAGCCGTCGAGCAGCGGAGCTAACTGTTAGCTACCGAGGAACAAATGAGGAAAAAGAACCACAATATTAGATTCTAACAGGTGAAAGATAACCTCAGGTCAGAGTGTGTGTGTGCAGGTATATCGATCCTATAGTGGATATCATCCTGCCTTCAGTCAGAGATGTTGTGAATGAGGAAATAGATGTAATGTGTCATTCGGGTTAGCTGCCGGTAGCTAACAGTTAGCTTCACTGCTCGTCCCTTTGTTCACAGGGAACCGGCTGGTTCCGTCTTACAGCCAGGGTTCTCCTGCAGAACCGTCAGAACACGTCAACAAACGCGTGTCCGACATATATGTCGACGCTATAACTAAATATGAATATATATACACATCAGAAGCAGCTGTTGGAGGCTGTAAGGATGTAAGGATGTCCGGGCCTAGCGGGGCTAGCTCCTCGGCTAACGATGCTAGGTTAGCTCTTAACACGGCTGAAGGGACCCAAAATGTCCGCCAGTCTGATTCCACGGGTTTCCTTTTCTGCCTTTTAGTTTGATTTGATAGATGAAACCTGTTAATACACGGACATGTTTATATGTGTGTTCTGACATGAGGGGGTTTGGTGTGAATAGATGCGATCTGAGGTGCTGCGGTAGTTTCCGCCTGCTGGCTTTAATCCAACCACATGGTTGAGACCTCGTTAGCTACCATGCTAACAAGCCAGCTGGTCTGCTGAGGGATCCGGGCGCGACTCCACCACGTGTGAGCGCTCCGGTGCTCAGCACTGCGGCGCGAAATGGGGCAGTAGGTCTGCAGTAGGTCTGCAGTAGATCTGTATGTAGCAGGTCTGTATTTAGTAGGTCTACTGTAGTAGGTCTGTTGTAGGTCTACTGTAGTAGGTTTACTGTAGTAGGTTTACTGTAGTAGGTTTACTGTAATAGGTCTACTGTAGTAGGTCTACTGTAGTAGGTCTACTGTAGTAGGTCTTCCGTAGTAGGTCTTCCGCAGTAGGTCTACTGTAGTAGGTCTACTGTAGTAGGTCTACTGTAGTAGGTCTTCCGTAGTAGGTCTTCCGTAGTAGGTCTTCCGCAGTAGGTCTACTGTAGTAGGTTTACTGTGTGTCTTTTTTATTTGACCTTTATTTAACCAGGTAAAATCATTTGAGAAATTCTCATTTACAATGATGACATGGCCAAGAGTCCACCAGTCCACACAAGCGACACAAACAGCACAGATACAATACAGTATGACAAACATATGAGAAAATGGCTAAAAACAGCATAGGTAAATAAATAGGTCAGAAATTAATAAACATTATGTACTAAGAAAGGTGGATTACTGGATGTTCTTTTCAAAATTGTAATGAGAGAGAGAGAGAGAGAGAGGTGAGGGCTGGTCAGCAAGTACAGCAGTCAACTATGACTTGTTGCAGCTTTTGTTTGAACATGTTGAGAGGTCTACTGTAGTAGGTCTGCAGTAGGTGGACTTTGAAACGCCAGTGAGCACTCAAGTATCTTATCGCAATATGCCGCATCACAGGAGCCCTATAACACAGAGGCCCTGATAACGTGGAGGAGAACAGCTTTAAGTTCCGCATGAGAAATGGCGCAGTCATTACTGGGTCATAATGCTGTTCTTGGTTCATATCTCACACCCAAAGTGCAGCTGGCACCCCTAAGCACCAGGATCTATAAAAAGGGTGACAGTTGGGAGTTAAATATAACTTCCACATTATCTGGCCTTCGTTATTTGATTCCCTTACTGTTCTCCAGGTCTTGATGGTCAAGCTGGTTAGAAGCTTCTCATTGATTGAAAAGGAAATGACTGAAGCTTAGTTAACGATTCTGTTTTATCTTGTCTCATTGCAGCAACAAAAGTCTTGGGTACAGTCAAATGGTTCAACGTCAGGAATGGATATGGTTTCATCAATAGGTAAGTGGACCCCACCCCCATCCCTGCTTCCTAAAGACCCTGATATCATCTCTCTGTGAGTGAAGGAACATTCCCAATCCTATTATGGCTTTGATTGCTTACAAAGCTGACCAGACGATTTGTCTGCTGGTCTCCATGCTGTTGTTACGCAGAGTACTTATCCGCACACTCTCTGGTTGAGTCGCAATCTGTCTGCAGAGACGTCGTTATATTCTGTAGCTCAACAAGATACTGATAACTAGAACTAACCGAGTGGTTTTCTTCTCCCCTTTTTTTTAAGGAATGATACAAAAGAGGATGTTTTTGTACACCAGGTAAGTTGTAGGTAGTGTTCTTTTCTTAATTTTTTTTTTTTAAATGATCATGAATATTAAAATCTCCCATCTGAACTATTCCTGCTTTTAGACAGCCATCAAAAAGAACAACCCGAGGAAATACCTTCGCAGTGTTGGAGACGGAGAAACTGTGGAGTTTGACGTAGTTGAGGGAGAAAAGGTAAGCTGTGCTTTGGTTGGTGATTTTTTTGTGACTAGGTCCAAAGTTAATTCAAAAATTCATCCTTTTAATTGTTGTTTCCTAGATAATTAATTTTGGTAATTACATTTCTTCTTCTAAAAAAAAAAAAAGGGAGCAGAGGCGGCAAATGTCACCGGCCCAGGAGGCATTGCAGTCCAGGGAAGTAAGTACGCTGCTGACAGGAACCGCTACAGGCGCTATCCACGGAGAAGGGGCCCTCCCCGCGCTGGAGAATATCCAGATAACTACCAGAGTGATGGAGAGGGCGACGCGCCCAGCAGCGGAGGTCGTGACAAAGGCAGCCGAGATGGGGGAGAGAGCGCCCCTGAAGGAGACACACAGCCACAGCAGCGCAGGCCCGCTTACCCTGGCAGACGGCGCTACCCGCCATACTTTGTACGTAGACGTTATGGCCGCCGGCCCCCGTACACCAACGCACCACGTGGGGAGATGACTGAGGTACGCCGTCCCAGGGCTTCTATCCTGAAGCAGGCACCCAGCAGTCCCAGTCGGGACACGTTGATGTCATACACAACGCCCTCTCCTTCAACACTCACGTGGTTGTGCAAAAAAAAAAAGCTTGGTGTGTCGGGGGTCTGGCCAATCTTTTGCAAATTGACTTAAAAAGGCCCCTAAACTCAGCTTTGTGTGAGCTACTTGATGTTGCACTTCTATCAGCCTAAGCATTAAGTTAATTACAAGGGCTGAACGTTTCATTATGAATGTTCTAAAGTCTGTTTGCCCACATGTTGGCTTTGGGAAAAGCTGCGTGTCAGTTGTTTGATCTATTTGCTTTCAGGGCGGCGAGGGTGACGAGGGCGGTCAGGGCGGTCAGGGCGGTCAGGGAGGTCCCGACCAGGGCAACAAACCAGCGAGGCAGAGCTACTACAGAGGCTTCCGACCAAGGTTCATTCCAAGGTTTACATGTTGGCTTCATTGACACAGGGCTGCAACAATGGGAGAGTAAAGGACCGGGCTGTCTGAACACTAGAGCCCTGAGTCTACCAACTTAAATTTGCCTCTTAAAACGAACCTGAATGAATAAATTGGCACCTGTTTCGGTCAGAGAAGCTCTCCTGTTGTTGAAGCCTAACCTCAAATTGCAGCTGTGCATTCAAATTTTGCTTCTGTACATTTTTAGTAGCAATTGTCTTAATAACTGCATCTTGTTTGTGAAGGATGTATTCTTTGCATGATATCAGTCACTTTATAATCCATGGTTGCTTACAGCCGCTTGCTTTCTGCTTGTTCCCTCTAGGGGTCCACCCCGTCCCAGACCGGTGCGGGACGGTGAGGAGGACAAGGAGAATCAGGGCGGCGAAGATGGTCAGAACCAACAGCCCCGCCAGCGGCGCTATCGTCGCAACTTCAACTACCGCCGCAGACGCCCACAGACTGGTGGCAAACCCGGCCAGGAGACCAAGGAGGCCAAGACAGGAGGCGAACCATCTGCAGAGAAAACGTCCGCTCCCGAGGCCCAGCAGGGTGGGGCTGAGTAGGAAACAACCTGCCCACCGGCACCTACCATCTTTTACCATCGTCCGGGTGAGTCTGCAGCCTCAGGATTGCTGATCCCAGTCTGTCCTGATCATTTCCATTAACTCAAGCTTCACAAATATCTGGATTCAGACAGAGCTGACAGTAAATACTAGGGAACTTAAAACATTAAAATTTGAATAGCTAAGCTAGCTAATTAAGTTTGGCTAGCTTGTCATTTGCACTTTTTAGACTCTGTAGTGGATGATCCAAACATGAGGTAATGCAGTGGATTTGATAAAGCAAACTGTCTGGCTCTACAGAGCCTCACTATTGTCTCTTCTCCATTAAAAGCAGCAGCGTAAGCTTCAGATTCTTGTTCTGCTATCTGGTGATGATGCACCAGGGAGAACTGATGATGCACCAGTTACAAGACTAAACTCACATGATTGAAAATCCAGATGACTAACATTTGACTAATTTGCTCCTTTTTTCTTCTTTACAGTTTTTTGTCAACAACAAGATGAAACATCAAACAAGATCTGAGCAATAAAGATTTGACTTGACGATCGTCACAAGCTTGCACCATGCATTTGACCAGATTACCACCGATTGCCTGCAGAATCTATGCAGACTTGTTTTTTTTCCATTATTTTTATGTGACAGCTACAAAACGTTTTGGGGAAACAGCAAATGTTTTTCTAATCTGTCCTAAGTTTTTACACCAAATGGTTTTTAAAGAAAAAATGGAAATTTGATATCTGGTCAGTTTGACATTTTTAAATAACTTTTTATGTATTCAAACATTTTAACAAAATGCAAGCTCAAATAAAAGTCCAGAAACCAGGAACATTGTCTCGAGTGTTGACTTTATTTTCATATTTCAAGTATATGGGCTTAAACAATGACACAAATTAAATTTTTCTTTTAGTTACATATTATATAGTAAGTTGGAGTGTTTTTTAAATTTCAGACAAATATAACCTTGTATAATGCAGTAAGTCTTATAATCAACCAAAATCAGCTTATAAACTGCTTTTATAATATGGTAAATGTTTTGCCAAAACTTTGATAATTCTGTGGTGACATTTCCTTTTCCAGGATAACAGAAACCCTCCACAGCATCTTGAAATGACACTAACACAATGTGATACAACAAGAAATGCAACCAATATTTAGCACAATATCAAGTTCCTCTTCTTCAGGTCAGGTGTCATGAAAATAAAGTGTAGGTAATAACACTTCAATGTTTTTTTGCATGCAACTTCTCTCAAACTAAAGAGTATCTAGACAATAAAACTGAACTTTATAGCTCCTAGATTACATATTAAAACCAAGGCTGCACCTGAGGCTCATTGTTTACTGCAGCAAGTAGGTTAAAGTTTAACATTCAATAAGGAAATAACATGTACAGTAAGAAGGCAGCGCTGTACAAGTAAAGACTGTTGGCCTGTAAGTCCTGCTATCGGCTGCACATATAGAAGGTGGACATAAACACCTTGATATGTACAATAGCTCTGCAACAAATATGATATTTAACTGTTAATTCCACCTGATGGTCATGCTTTTAAAGTAATTGTTTTGGACAGTCTGACGTTGGAGAGTATCATGAAACCTGGATACTGGCTGGATTCAGCCCAGGAACCTCATGGTCACGTTGTAATTCATCTTAGTGAAACCACGACAGCATAAATGGCCATTTTTGAGGCTTTTCATATCCTGGTCTTTCTTCTTCTGGACCACTGTGTTCAGTACATTATGAGCAATCTACTGGAAGGTGTTCCTGTTATTTCGTCCACCTGTACATCCCGAGAGTCACTCAAACGTTGGTTTCTTTGCGCAGGCGCTTCATGCGCTGCATGTTGTTCTCAATGGCCGTGGGGTCAGTGATCTCTGTGGCACAGGTAGCAGGAAACCAGCCTCTCTCTCCGTCTCGCATCCTCTCGCCGTAGCACCAGGCTGGGAGGAGCACACAGTTAGCTTTATATGAAGGTCTGATGTTGTATTACGGGTAGAGGTGAAGCTAAGCGCGCACTCTCACCTTCCTCTGTCTGCAGCACGATGATGAACTCGGCCTGCTGCAGCCCCAACTCGTCTGGCTCCTTCGGCATGTAGGCTTTGGAGGCCTCGTACTGTGGCAAACCTGAAACGCATTCCCATAATGCAATGTGATCCATCAAACCAAAGCTTTTTATGTACAGGTACAGTATATTTTCTTATATTTGAAGAGTAATGAACTCTGCTATAAAACCCCATCCTGCTGAGTATCTACAGCTCATCACATTACTTCCTGGAAAGGCACACCCTGTGATAACGGCCTCTGTGAGGGCTGCCTGTGTGACAGCTTCATTGTAAATATGCCACTAACATGGACATCATAAGGGCGTGTATTTGTATAAACAACATCATGGCTTTAATTTAAATAAGATTAGTTTAATATCTAAAATACTGTATATGTTATTTGGCCTGTAGACCTCCAGTATATGACTACAGATGAATCTGAATGATCGCTCCACATCCGTCTGGCTTTGAAAATTGTTCTGGTCATGTCCAACGCACATTCAGCACCAGATTAAACGGGTGTTTTTAAGGCATTTGATTACATTTTACAGCATTATTTTGAGCTTTTTCCACTTGTACTAGTAAACTGGTAAACACGTGCAGACGTACAATATAAATGAGCTTTTTGAAAACACTGAGTTTATTCCTTAATCATTATTTTATTACTAAAACTGTTGTTTTGTGTAGTGCACTTATTGTGTACCAGAATATGGACTCACATCAAAAGTAAAAATCATGTTCTTTATATGTAGTCATTGTGAAACATTGTAAACCCAAAGTCAGGATTCACATACTGTAGATCTAAGTGTTGGGGAACTTATTTATTTTGATTTAACCTTTAGTCCCGTTGAGATCTCTGAGTCCAAAACCTTTCAAAGTCTGGAAAAGAATGGAGAACCTACTGTATGCAGCTCTGATACGTGTCTATAACACATATCATCTATATATAGATATATACATATATATACAGTATCTATATATATAGATATATGTATGTATAAAACTGCATTTGAAATAGTTGCAGACTCATTTGAAATGGAGGGTGAATGCGAACCATCTGTTTTCTGTGCAGCACGCTGCCTCCTAAAGACTAATAAATCATTCACACATGAAAGGTAAGAGAACATTTGTTATTAATTACCACTTTGAAAGATTAAATGTGCACACTGAATGCTGGTCAAGCTCAGAGTGAACTCTTTCAAAGAAGGCCTCCCTTAGTAAATAAAGCCGGCTGACGTACCATCTTTACTTTGCTTGTTTTCTGTGAGGGCGACTATCCAACGGGCCCGGTCCACCCTGAGCGACAGAGACACAAAGAACACAGTTAAATATGACTGTTGTGTATGTGATGACACAAAAAGTCTGTTTCTAATGAGTGGACTAAAAGCACAGGAGGAGTTTAGGGTGCCATTAAAACTTGTGTCAGTAGAGGGAGCCAGACACAAAACATCAGATGTGGTTGACAGGAGCTGTGATGGTTCCCCTATAGCCTCACAAAACTATCAATGGGTTCCCCTATAGCCTCACACACACCATCCATGGGTTCCCCTATAGCCTCAAACACACCATCCGTGGGTTCCCCTATAGCCTCACACACACCATCCGTGGGTTCCCCTATAGCCTCACAAACACCATCCGTGGGTTCCCCTATAGCCTCACAAACACCATCCGTGGGTTCCCCTATAGCCTCACAAACACCATCCATGGGTTCCCCTATAGCCTCACACACACCATCCATGGGTTCCCCTATAGCCTCACAAACACCATCCATGGGTTCCCCTATAGCCTCACACACACCTTCCATGGGTTCCCCTATAGCCTCACACACACCTTCCATGGGTTCCCCTATAGCCTCACAAACACCATCCATGGGTTCCCCTATAGCCTCACACACACCTTCCATGGGTTCCCCTATAGCCTCACACACACCATCCATGGGTTCCCCTATAGCCTCACAAACACCATCCATGGGTTCCCCTATAGCCTCACAAACACCATCCATGGGTTCCCCTATAGCCTCACACACACCTTCCATGGGTTCCCCTATAGCCTCACACACACCTTCCATGGGTTCCCCTATAGCCTCACAAACACCATCCATGGGTTCCCCTATAGCCTCACAAACACCATCCATGGGTTCCCCTATAGCCTCACACACACCATCCGTGGGTTCCCCTATAGCCTCACACACACCTTCCATGGGTTCCCCTATAGCCTCACACACACCATCCATGGGTTTTATCATGTTTTCTCTACCATAGGGTCATCCTAGAGAGCACTTTATCATGTTTTCTCTACTGGAAGGGAATCTTAGAGAGCACTTTATCATGTTTTATCTACCATAGGGGCATCCAAGAGGACACTTCTGCTGCTGTTTGTTGGAACGTGATTCCTCCGGTGTATGTATGAACCAGTATGTGCCCGGAAGATGTCAGATGCTCAGCAAAATGATCCAAGGTTCCCTCCCTCCAGATGAAATTGTTATAATAATTAATACCTATATATATATTTTCCCTCTTGAGGGATAACTACTGTGTTTATTATGTGAAGTTCAGGGCTGACGGGAGCTGAAGGAGGTCATACCTGGACTCGGCCACCAGGGAGATCTGCTCCGCTCTCCCCTCGCTGTTCCTGCTCATCAGCAGCTTGAAGGACAGATAGTAGCTGTTGTTCTTGGCAGGCGAAGTCGCCCGTCCTTCTGCATCCTCCCCGAGTTCCACCTCCACGTTCTCCAGAGTGGCGTAGTCCATCACCACGAAGCTCTCCTCACTGGGTAAACAAAAAACTGGCTTTTATTCATATTCACACATTGTGCCGGAACAATCTCAGAAACACTGTGATTTTAAATGAACATTTTCGCACATTATAATGAAACCCAGCTTCTATTTTACTGTGTATGTGTGTACTATTAACACATCCAAACCACATTCCTTGACTGTCTGCTAATAGCATTTCCTAGATGTTATCTCCTGAAGACTGGGTCACAGTGTCGACCTAACAACCCTAGAATGACTGCAGTGTTGTGGGCAGCTCCTTCCTCTGTGCTGACATTGTTTGGTTTCTCCTCTAACTCAAAACAGAGAGCCGTAGTCTGTCGAGCTGACACGCTGAATGCAAGATTGAAGAATCTCAAGTATGCACGCACAACTTCTCTGTCCCCTCGCTCTCCTCGTTTCACTCCCTGCCCGTCAGCAGCTGGACCTACTTAGCGTCCATCGGAGTCACCAGGGAAGATCATGAAATGCTTCAAGATCTTGTCCTGGTTCTAACGTCTGTCTTCTCCAGCATCCCCCCATTTTACCAGATGCAAATCGAAGTTCTTTTTATTATCCAAAGTGAGAGCGATTTGGTCTGTGAAAGAAGAATTTTTAAATTCGCAGTGCAAACATTAGCTTCCTGCTCTGGTGACTTTGTTTCTGCTGCCAGACTCCTCTTCAACAGGATATTACAGGATGCTGAATGTGATCCTCTCAGATTTAACCTGAACTGACATACTGGAGAATATCTGCAGATGTTTGCATGAATTAATATGAAAATCTGTCAGTTACATCTGTCCGTCAGTTTAAGTTTTGTTAATCAACTGAAAATAAGAATCGCTGTGTTTTCGTTACCTAAGAATGAGCCGTTTCTATCTACATAGGGAGCGGGTCCTCTCTTTACAGTAGCCAAGAACACCGGCTCTACAGAGGGCCGTTCGCATTTTCATGTCAGCCACCGTAGTTCTCCGACACGCTTGGCACACGGGAGAAATTTCAGTTGGTTGCAATCTGCAACCTCACCACTAGATGCCGCCAAATCCTGCACACTGCAGCTTTAAAGGTGCTAAATACGGGATTGGGAGCATTTATGTTGCCTCTCGACGGCGGGGAGCGGGTGGCTCGGTGCTAACAGTGCAAACCACGGCGAAAGCGCTGGCAGCGATAACAGTGTTTACCTGAGGGCGGAACAGGAGGGCGGCTGCTACGCTTCCACAACGACGCCATCGGTCGAGACAGCGGGACGTTATCAGCTGTAACCGCCGTATTAGTGCAGCGCGGAGCAGCGGCCACAAGCTAGCCAGTGGGGCACGCTCACATGCACGAATATGAAGCACGCACGGCTGGCACGGTGATGTCAAAGAAGCGTGGAGGAGGGAGAGCGACTTCATTCTCTGCTCAGGTAGACATTACTCCTCTATATCTTTACATAGACAATAGTATATATTAACACTCTGGATATTTATCACCTTTAAGTGATAGTAGTTTAAACTCTTGTGTATTTCACTGCCACTGACCTCTTCTTCTTGGTGACGATCAGCACGTCGTTGAAGAGGAACAGGTAGTAGCTGCGGTGGCTGAACGCCCTCCAGATGCTGAGCTCTTCAGTGCTGAAGGCCAGCTCGCCACGCTTCTTCAGCCACCGCGATGACGACACCAGAGGGAACGGCTGCGGGGACACGAGAGACATCAGTCCAGGTTAGTAAACTGAGTCTTCATTGTTGACTACATGACGGGGAGTCGGTCCAAAGCTTTATCCATTATGTTCCTTTCATTTTATATTCACATCCATCATTTGACCTACAAACCCTGAGAACTCTATATTCACTTTCCCTGAAGGTGTTTGTGAAGAAACTCACTTTGATTTTACCAAAGTCCATCTGTTTCTGGATGGTGTACATCTGCTCCGTCCTCTCCATCCGCTGAGCACCGTCGTTGCAGCTGCTCACCAACTGTTGAAATAACGATCACAATAACGACATCGTGATAATCACATCGACTTCACGGTCCACTCTCAAACGGGGGACATGCTTTCTCAACATCTCTCTACCTTGCTGATGGCATGCAGCGACCAAACAGCAGCGAAGTACTCCGCTGTCTTGTCTGGAGTTTTCTGGCAGATCGTCTGTGAGGAGACAACAAAGGTGTGAAACTTTCAACCTTCTGCGCACCTGTACAGGCCGTGAAGCTGAATATGGAGTTCCTAAATCATTAAAAACACATTATTAACTCAAGTGTACATGCACGTATTTGCAAAGTTATATATATATATATATATATATATAGAGATAGAGATTTTTAATTAATAGTTTACATGCAAAGATGAACTCAGTCAAGACTTTATTTACACTGAACACTGAACGTTTCAAAATGTTTTTGAAGCATCAGTGGGTTCTTGAAACGGGATGTTCATAGAAATAAAGAACAGAATATAATTTTTGAGCGTGGGTGGGATATTTTGAGTCAGGGTGAGGATTGGAGTTAAACAAAATTAATAAATAAATAATGTCGATAAAAGGTCAACTAAAGGGATGTAAATATGTCCTTTTTTTTGTCTGTAAAATAGAATAGATAATTGTGTAAGCGAATGTGTCTAAGTGGATATCTATATGTATGCGCGTGTGGATATAGACATATGTATATATATCTATATATGAGGTTGGATGTATGTATATAAACATGAATATGTATGTATATAAATATGAACTCATCTCTTGACACTGCACTATTACAACGGGTAGTACTTTCATTTATTATTTTTCTTTTTATTATTTTTCTTTTTCTTTTTATGTTTATTTTTTGGGGGTTTTATATATGTTGTTGTTGCTGTCTGTATGTCCCTTTTACAAGTATGTGTATGTATTCCTTTAACCTTAAATAAAAAAAAAAAAAAATATATATTTTTTCCATTTGCAAAGATATGCATCCTCTCAGTGTGCGTTCCCGACTCAAAGTAGTGCTATGACGTTGGATGTTACAGGGACTAAGATTAATGCAAATGCAGATCTCACTGTTCCGATTGCATAAAAGAAGTACACCTTTTCGCTCAGGTTTTTTGCATATGGTGGCGTGATCTTTATACTTTTAAAATTGTCCTAAAATTAAATTAAAAAAAGTTATAGCAATATCTCGCGATATATTGAATCATAACCCCTGTATCATGATATGTATCGTATCGCCAGATTCATGCCTATACATAGCCCTAATATACATATGGTTTATGTTCATTTGTTTACTTTTATCACCCAAAAAATGTGTCTCTATGATACATAAATAAGTGTTGATGCCTTTAGATTTTGACGGGTGCAAAGCAAAATAAAACAGTTTTATAAAGACATGCTGATAATGTGGTGATCAGGTGACAATACACACTTAATAATAATTATAGATAAAGTGTCTCTCAGGCTCCTATTTTCAGCTGCTGTGTGTTTTCCAATTAGGAAGTCATTGTCGATTAATCTGTTGATTATTTCCTCCATTAGTTGATTAGTTGTTTGGTTTATAAAATAATGAAAAATCATCGATCAGTGTTTCCTCAAGGCCCAAGATGATGTCCTCAAATGTCCCGTTTTGTCCACAACTCAAAGACATTCAGTTTACTGTCATAAATATTCACATTTAAGGAGCTGGAAACAGAAAATGTGGACTTTTCTTTCTTAATAAATTACTCAAAATAGTTGGGGATTCATTTAAAAGTTGACATTAATCGATTGATATAGTGAAGTAAAGGTCAAACTGACGTCCAGCAGCAGTGGCAGTCTGGTGACTCGCTGCATGGGCAGGATGAGGAAGGAGATCATGGGCAGGCCTCCGCAATCACTGCTCCCTTCAATCTGCTTCAGAGTGTCTTTGAACGCAATGTTGCTGGTCCTGATAGATAGATAGATGGATAGATAGATAGAGAGAGAGATAGAGAGAGAGTTCAGCTCATCCTGCTGTGTTACTGCAGAAAACCCTCAGCTTGCTCTGTTCTACTCACAGCAGCCTCTGCAGCGTCCTCTGCTGGAAGGTCTCGTTGGAGCAGTAGACGATGTAGGGCTCAAAGTGGTGGGCGGAGTGGTTCTGAACAATATCGCTGATGTCCCGGATCACCGGGTTGTCATAGTGACGCCGTTCAAGGTCCTCAAAAAACCTGAAAATGGAGAGAGAGAGCGAGAGAGAGTGGTAGGGGGAGGTTAGTGGAGAAGTGAAAGGATTGTGTTTTCCCTCCCACGGACTGATTACCTGAGCGGGAACACACACATGGCTGTGTGAGGGCTGAACTGAATAACTTCTAGGTTTTGAATTACAGGTTATTAGATAAGAGATAATGCACAGCGAGCGGGTCATTGTTGCGTAATAAACCCCAACAGGGTGATGAAGGGGTCTGCATCGCCCTGAAGAGGCAACACTGACCCGCTAGCTGTACATTATCCCGCTTATTACACGGCTACTTACTGAAGAAATCAAGAGTTTGACACAAAAATGGTCCTCCAGAGTCCGACATCAGAACTGTGTCCATAGCAACGGTCTGTTATACATAGCAACGGTCTGCTATAAAGAAATAACAGACCGTAGAACGCTGTGACTGACCAAGCAGAACCGAGTATTCAACAAGGCCGTGTAATAACATGTGATAACGACACTTGCATCATCAACGTACAAATGAATATATCAGTGTTTCCTTCTGAGACAAGTACGACAAACTAATCTGAGCTAGAAACTTTATGTTACAACTACAGCTGTCAGAGCGATAACACGTTAACGCAAATTCGTTTTAACGCCACTAATTTCTTTATCGCATTAACGCAATTTACGATTTTTGGTTTGTAGCGGCTCAGTTTTAAAGCTAGAGTGAAGAACCATGTCAGACTAGCTTGTCATGAAGGAGGTTAAATAACGCTCTAAACTTACGCTAAATTTTGGCGAGGAAAATCTGGCATGTCCATTTTCAAAGGGGTCCCTTGACCTCTGACCTCCAGATCAGTGAATGTAAATGGGTTCTATGGGTACCCACAAGTCTCCCCTTTACAGACATGCCCACTTTATGATAATCACATGCAGTTTGGGGCAAGTCATAGTCAAGTCAGCACACTGACACACTGACAGCTGTTGTTGTCTGTTGGGCTGCAGTTTGCCATGTTATGATTTGAGCATATTGTTTTATGCTAAATGCAGTACCTGTGAGGGTTTCTGATCAATATCTGTTATTGTTTTGTGTTGTTAATTGATTTACAATAATAAATATATACATACATTTGCATAAAGCAAGAATATTTGTCCATTCCCATGTTAAGAGGATTAAATACTTGACTAATCTCCCTTTAAGGTACATTTAGAACAGATAAAAAAATTTGCAATTAAATCATGATTAACTATGGACAATTATGTGATTAATCAGGATTAACTATTTGAATCGATTGACAGCCCTAGCTACAACCAAGTTGGTCAAGTATCCTGTATATATGGCATTAGAGCCTGGTGTCCCTGTAATGTTAAGTTTAATGTTTGTAACTGTTGTGTCACTGGAAGAAGTTATTTGAGCTGTAATATGAAAACAAAAGGCTTCTTTCTTCATTTAACTCCGTGGATTCTGAACAATGTGCCCTTCAGAACATCCTGAAAGAGCACAGACTGACCAGTACACTAAAATACTACACGTATTCTACTGTAAGTCCAGGTGAACCCTTCTGCCGCAGCGTTGTAAAGGCTTTCCATTATTATCATTATTATTATTATATAACAGGATAAATGAGTTTCAGCCCTTCCCCTTGCTAAGTGCCTTTTTAACAAAAAGGAGTAAAATGACACCTGGAAAGCCGCCCAACCCAGGAAGCAGCTCCAGGATTCACACACAGATACTGAGTCAGCTGAAACACCTTCTAGTTTCACTCATCCTGTTTTACTTGGAAACAAAAGAAGAGGATCAAAGATAGAAAAGAAAGACACTTCTTCTGTTGCTGCTGCCTAAAACTGGATCTATTTCCATTCACAGTATTATAACGTACCGAGCCACACAGCAGCTCTCTCAGGCACATTATCATGTTAAAGCCCGGGAATAGCAGCAAAGGCAGCAGAACCAGTTTGTCTGGCGTGTTTTAACATGTTGATGGAGCCTACAGGATACTGAAGACATGCTAAGGGCAAATACTCCGCCTGACTCTTTACATCCACCCATTTTCTGCTTGAAACCGACGTCTCGGTGGGAATACGACGTTAACTAACACCTCAATGTGCAGCTCCATTTGTAGACACAATCAGTCTATTACGCTGCTTCACACACTGATAACATCATCAGATCCTCCCCCAGCACACACACACACTTCTGCACTTTATAGACAGAGCTACTCTGCACCTTTATACACTGGTTTTACTTTATTCTACAAACAATGTAAAGCTTTATTCTGCACTTTAATCTATTTAAAAAAACAAAAACTCTCTACCTTAGTTCTCATCCTGCATCTCCTATATTTTATTATCCAGCACTACATCACTTTTTGCACTATATTCACATTTTTAATAGTCCCGTATCTCAGTTGTTACCCTGCATTATATTCAGTTTTAACAGTTTCTTCATCTCCCGGTATTTTTATATCTGGTATATTTTTTTATACTGTGTATTACTTACTTGTGCCTTTTTACTAATATGTTTTGCACTATGGAACTGTGATGCTGGAAACTTGAATTTCCCTCTGGATCAATAAAGTTACTATCTATCTATCTATCTATCTATCTATCTATCTATCTATCTATCTATCTATCTATCTATCTATCTATCATATAAACACACAGACTGTGTTGCGCCCACCGTTTGCTGACTTGTTGGATGACGGAGATGTTGGAGAAGAGGTGATGGTACTCCGTGGCCGTCATCGTCTTCTTCAGAGCTTCGCTGTTCTTGAAGTGACGCACCAGGATGCCCAGGCTGTGCAGGTACGAATGCTCCGACGTGATGATCTCAAAAATGGCCTGGTCAAATGATCACACAAAACACAAAATGAATGTGCATGTGAAGGAGCAACGTGCACTTTCTTTTCAGCTTTAAACCATTAAAAAGGAAAAACCCCACCATGTGATGCTCTTACTGTTGGATCTTTAGGTTCTTTAATTCACTAGCCTGCTTTTTCCTCCTCTGGGTAATTTCATACATTTCCCAGAATTCCTTTTTTAACAATATCCAGAGAAATGGCCTCTAGTTTCTGCATTTAAATGTTTGTTTTACACATAAATAAACAGAGCAAAGCAGTGAAGAAGTTCTTCACAATCAAGAAAGTACAACAGACAATGCAATGCATTCTGGTCTATTGAGGCTGCTGTTGGTGGGTTGTGTCTAAAGGTAGACAGACAAGTTGCAAAACTTTTGCAAGATGGTTAAGGTTAGGCATTGACCTTGAATGGTTAAGGTCATCAGGGAGTCTCGCAAGACTTTTTGCAGGTTTTTGCAATTTGTGGGTTACCTTCTAGACACGACCTTGTTGGTGGAGAATCAGAAGCGTACTCCAGCAGACAACAGATCAGATCAGCAATCTGTAGCGGTGGTCAAAGTAGTTACTTCTACGACAGTAATGGAGGGTTTAGTTGACCTCTGCTGTTAGTGGTCAGGATCTGAGGTGAGCCATCAGGTGGTGATGACGCATCTACACACCCCGTCACTGCCAGGGTTGCCAGGTCTGATTATTAGCAGCGACTTTGGGCTTGTTTTCCTGAAAAGTCGCTTACAAAATATTGGTAGTCGCGAAATGCAAAAATTTGATTAAATGTTCAAATTCTTTAAGTTTAGTTAACAAAAAAATGTAAAGTTATAAGCTAAAAATGGATGCAAAAAAGAACTGAAATGCATGTAATCCAAAATGAATTCATACATATAGTATATGTGAAGTGATCAAGTGGCCGCCTCTCTCTCTCTCGCTCGCTCTCGCTCGCTCTCGCTCTCTCTCTATCTCTCTCTATCTCTCTCTATCTCTCTCTATCTCTCTCTCTCTCTTATTGCGGTCGGTAGGTGAGGTCGCTTCTTCTGGGCTTGTTTCTATAAACCTGGTTACTTATTTCTCTCGCGAGATCTGGCAACACCGTTCACTTCCTGTAAAGGTGAAGTGGCCTCAGGCGGGACCAAAGGTCATCAGCGGAGCTAAATTAAGAAAACTACTTGCTGATAATCTCGCGGCAACATCGATGTTTCAGACTAAAAGCTCAAAACGTCACTAAAGAGTAGTAAATGATAGTCTGCCGGGTGGAGCTGGTAAAGCTCTGCTCGGTCAGAGCTCAGGTAGGGAGACGGTTTTCATCTCAGTTAAAGCAAAATGCTTTTGTCCCTGAAAAGCTCTGAAGTTGTTGTGGATGGCTGCAGATATAAAGCTAAAGCCTCGAGGGGACTTGAGGCACAAAAGAGCGAGAGGAGCAGACGGACTGAGAGATCTCTCAGGCAGGGTGTGGCTTTATTCAGGGACTACAGAGCACACAGGGTGGACCTTGGTATTGACACAACATGTGTTGTTTGACTGCTGCTGAAGACACATTACAGAAGGGGAACTCCAGCTTCAGATACTGTTAGTGCAGACACTATAAAGACGGTATCGGTCCGTGATGTTCGATTGCTTTTTAGGAGATATCTTGTAATGAAATGTAACGTGACTTTATTGTTAAACCCAAACGACCTCAACCTGTTTTATCTGCTTCTGCTCAGCGAGTTTACTTCATTTCCCAGAAAGCGTTTTGACACAGAATCTGAGTTTGACCCAGATAATGTCAGCAGGTGTGGGATGAAAATCAATATGACTTGGAAGTATATTGTTTTGTTAAACAGAAAGCCTGGAAGTGTGTGAGGTTTGAAAGAAGTGGGCGTTAAGGAGGCGGGAGAAGTCTGGTGAAAGACACTTTTGAGTTGCATTGTGGGAAATGTAGGATCCTGTGTTTTTGGCGCCTGACCCGGAGCAGCAGGGACTACAAGTCAGGATATTTTGGCCTCTGCTGTATCTTTCCTCTTTTTCTTTCTTCTTTCTTTTTGTAGTGTGCATCTTTAATAAATACTTTTAATGATTACTGCTAGCAGGTTTTATTATTCCAGTAACCGTCTTTATGGTAACCACATGCTATACGGCTGTCTTTCCCTCCGACTCCACGTGGCAGAAACACAGAAACTAAACAGCGCTGCTGAACCTTTGTGGAGAAGCTTGGGCTTACTTAAACTGTACGTTTGTTGCTGAAATGTCATGATGTTGACCTCGCATCGCATTCAAGTGTTTCATGTCTACGGTCTCTGGAGCAGTTGGTGTCTTTGCCTCTTATATTCTAGGTTTTTCTCCCCGTGTGACTGTTGGATGCTGATGCAACATGCTGAGTGTACAAAGACGATTGTGGTTTTATTGAGATGTTTCTGTTCTGCCATTGAGCTCCATCAGAGCTGTCCTGCTTCCTGCAGCACATTAAATCCTTTCTAGGACATTTCTGCATACTTGGCATGCATACCTGCACACATACACAAACACACACACACACACACACACACACACACACACACACTCACATGCACCAGCAAACACACACACTTACCTCTTGTCTCTTTCTCTCCTGAGGTGAGATCAGTGTCAGGATACCTGTATCCCTCACCTTTGTACGAGATAAAAAAAGAAGCACGAGCGTTAAGTTAAGCTCCACATGCTGCTGTATATCTGAGACAGAACTTGTTTTGAAAATAGTAAAAATGAAATGTCAACGACGACGCCGGCCTGTCGGACGAGCTCGCTGGATACTCTGACACACGGGGTCATGGAGTGTGGGAGTTTATGCAGCAGCCAAAAACATGTAAGAAGCTTTTATATTAAACAAAATTCAGCTGAAGTTACAGAGCAAGAAGGAGATTTTATCAGAAGACAGACGTATCGGCTGTCAGTGTTTTCTGTGGAAGGAAGTGATGACTCAAATATGTATTAGTACACTAACTCGATTATCAATTCAAACGCATTTGCAGAAGTCTTGTTAGTTTCCCTCAGTGCTTCCTTTTGGAGGTTTTTACCTGTGGCAGCTGGCTCCATGTGAGCTGTATCGGCCGGTAGCTCTTCACCACGATGCCCTGGTCCTCCACGGGAGGCTCCACCACCACGAAGTCGTCAAGCAGCTCGTCCTGGTTGGTGGAGTTCAGCCCTCGCTCACGGATCTCCTGGTAGAGGCACGGCGTAGCTGAGGATCGCATCAATAAACATACATACTTCAGTTTCAATTCAGAGTCTCTCAGCGTGCGATGACTTTTTAATGTCACACTGAGAACATTTTTCATGAAAAACATATCGCAAATTCCTAAAAAGCAGTTTAAAGGGTCTCTGAACTGAACAACGGGCTTACGCATGAAGGATTCTGATGTTATTCACCCTTAAATCTGTTGAATGTATTGAAAGAAGTTAATTGTAGGTATTTTGTGTAAAAAATGAAAGGCTAGAGCTGAGGTCAGGGGAAAGCAACCTCAACCCCCAAAAATCTGTCTGGAGCCGCAAAACATGTGATCATTGTGATGAAGGTAACACAGTTTATAATCTAAGTATATAGTATATAAGTCTGATGCAGTGAGGGCCAAAGAGACAATTTACTACGGAGTATTAGGGCCACATTGAGGGAAAAACACATCTGAGATTTACAGAATAAAGTCAGAATATTACGAGAATAAAGTCATAACTTATTATGACTTACTTATTCTCATAATATAACGACTTTTTTTCTGTGTTTTTCTAAGATGACAAAGAACTCTTCAATCAAACCTTTTCAAGTCTGCATAATTAAAACTGGAAAATGACTCAAATCATAACTGGAGAGAGTCTGCAGGAAGAGGACGTCACCAATGTGACATTCAGCCTGCTGGGAGCGTTCAGAGGGAAGGATTTCCTGTTCTCTCCTCCCCCGTCGCCTCCAGGCATCCTTTCTAAGCTGTGACACCAGATTTTTATTGCAACCACATATTAAATTCAGATTTCATTAAGAAATTCTGCAATACATAATCACTTATAGAGATGAATTGATTAGTTGTCGACTATTAAATTAATCACCAAATATTTTAATAATCGATTTGAGTAACTATTTAAGAAAAAAAAGTCTAAATTCTCTGATTCTAGCTTCTTGAATGGGCTGTATGTAAGTTTTATGTAATGTATAATGTATAAACGTTTTTTAATACTTTTTTATTGCCAGTGTGTGAACAGGTTGTAAATTAACCTAAAAAATGAGACCTTCCGTGACTTTCTTGGTTTCCTTTATCAGCTTGTAGACTGCTTTTAATGTGAAGAACCCGTGCTCGTTTTTTTCCAGGAAAATCCAACGGATGTGACAACGTGCAGTTTGTGAGTGCCTTTATTTTCAGCTCCGCTTACAGGGCTAACAGTGTGCCATCACAGCTAATGTTCCGTTAGAAATGGAGTCCGTTAACGCCAACGATGCTCGCTCACCACGTCTATGTAGTGCGAGCACAAGCGAGAGCGACAGGACGCTGACTGTCGTTGACTCAACGGCCACAGGTGTCGCTGTAAACTGAATGCCTTTGAGTTGTGGACAAAACAAGACATCTGAGGACGTCATCTTGGGCTTTGGGAAACACTGATCAACATTTTTCACCATTTTATAAACCAAACAACTAATCAAGAAAATAATCGACAGATTAATTGACAATAAAAAATGATGGTTAGTTGCAGCACTAATTGCTTTGCAATCCAAAAGAATCCATCCTCCCCGAATACCCCACCAAATGTCTTTGTTATTCCCCATCTATTTAGAGACGTGGACAGAGTGACACATCAGTGAACATACCATCTTTGAAGGAGCCACGTTGTTTCTGGTTCCTCTTTCTGCCCAGGGTTCTCTGGAGGGGAGACATCAGAGCAGAGTTTAACACTGTGCTTCAGTAATACTCTATACTTTTATTAGATCTCATTCAACATCTCTTTGTTTCTTCAGCGCTGCCTCTTTCTGTCAATCCTTAAATGTGGCGTTTTTTAAGTATAATCTGGTAAAAAACAACCCTATGGGGGACTTCCTCCACACCGGTCGGTGCCGGTCTGGACGAAAGGAACCAGTTGTGGAAACACGGCATCATCACTGTGACTAAAGGAGAATTTGACAGAGGTCACTGCCAATGCTACTGGCTACGCTGGCTGTGACCTGTGAGGCCATTAGAGGAACAAAACTGTATCAGCTGAGCTCTGTCTGCATCTGAAGAACATATCTAGTTAGCTTTTAATTACAAAACACTCATAATATCCAACAGACTACAAATTCCATTTAACTATGAGCTTATGATAAATGGACAATTCCTGCCCTTTGACCCCAAACCCCCCGGCTGCTGTGTACCTTGCGTCCAGGGCTGCGAGCTGGACCGGGACTGGTCGCTCTGTCCTCTCTGACAGGTTTCAGCGTGGCTCCGGTATCTCGTTCCGCCGCCATAGCTTCAATGTCCAGGCTGGTCACGGCCGCTCTATACGACTTGTTCCTGCGGTTCCTCCTCAAAGCGAACCCGTCTCCGTCGCTGTCGTAATCCTCCCAGGACAAATCTGGGCCCTGGGTCGA